>NW_020884983.1:900676-900998 GCF_003945725.1 Corapipo altera | reverse complement strand
AAGGGAAGGGAAGGGAAGGGAAGGGAAGGGAAGGTTTGGGAAGGCAAAGGCAAGGGAAAGGAAAGGGAAGAGAAGGGAAAGGGAAGGGGAACGATGAGGAAGAGGAAGGGGAAGGGAAAGGGAAAGGGAAGGGAACAGGAAGGGAAAGGGAAGGGTGGGGAAGGGGAAGAGGAAGGAGAAGGTTTGGGAAGGAAAGGGAAGGTTTGGGAAGGGAATGGAAGGCAAAGGCAGGGGAAGGGGAAGGGAAAGGGCAAGGGAAGGGGAAGGGGAAGGATGAGGAAGGGGAAGGAAAAGAAAGGGAAAGGAAAGGGAAAGGGAAGGG
>NW_020884983.1:845633-900276 GCF_003945725.1 Corapipo altera | reverse complement strand
CTGGGATTAATTGAGTTTATTTGCCTGTCAGAGCCAGGCATGTGTAGCTCTAGTTCATGGTAAAGGAAGAGATAAGTACTGTGAGGTTCTGATTAATCTGACCTTTTCTGAGAGAAGCTCTCCCTGGAAGTGGTGATTTTTCAGTAGGATACAGGGTGCACCGAGTAGAAGTAGCTGCAGGCACCAGCTTTTAATGAAATGTGTGAATCTTCCTTTTCCTTGGTTTCCCTGGACAAGTCACTATGTCTCTGTTTCCCAGCAGAGAAGTGAAGCATTTTTCTTTTTCCACCTCCTCAAAACAGCAAAGGATGTGGCACAGAAAGAGATGGACTTGATGTCTCAACCCTGAAAGCCAAATATGAAGTCAAACCCATTTTCATTCTCAGTGGCCTTTATACCCAGACACGGATCTAGTCACACTCCAAAGCAGGAAAACTGATCTCCATTTACTTTGTGTGTGAATAAACCCTTCCTCCTGCAGACACCATGGGGGGATTGGTGGGTGGCTGTATCCTCCAAAAAAGATCTTCATCTCCCTTTCCCTGGTGGGTTTAGGAGAGCTGTGACCTCTCTCCATCACCCCACACTCCTTTTCCTCATCCTCCCCCCCACCACACCAGGGACACACACCTTGGACATCCCTGGCAACCACATGGCACCGACCCTACATGTTGTGGAGAGCAAGAGAAGAATCTTCCCATCCTCCTTCCTGCCAGAGTTGAGCACATCACCATTTCACTTCAACTGGTTTTTTGGGTTGTGGTGGGTGCTGCCATTCATATGTAGATCACTTAATAATCCCATGTATGAATGCTCATTCTGAGTGTCAGGGATTATTGCAGAACCAGCCTTGTGGAAAATGGTATCAAAGTGCGGGGAGGGATGGAGGTGGATCAGGGAGGGAGGGATACATTAAATTAAAGAGAACTGCAGTTTTATATTTTTTTTCCCACCCAAATTGCTGTAGGCACCTGGCTTTGTCCCAACCCATGAGCTGCCACCACCAAAACATCCCTGTTCCTTAGCAGAGCTTGGGTGGGTCTGCACAGAGGCAAGTGTATCTCTAGGCTGCAATTTTCAGTTTTTCCTGAGGACAAACACCATTAACTCCAGCTGGAAAGTAACCCCAGAGCAAAATGCTTTTTGTGCTGTCCTTACAGTGTTTACTGAGTCCATATGTTTGTGTGTGAGTTAACTCAGAGTCCTGGGCACTGCAGTGCTCTGGGTTTCTTTCTCACTCAGTTAAATCAACATTCCAACAACTCCTCTGTGACCTGGAGGGAGCTGTGTGAGAGGCAAAGGGCACACAGATAGATTCTGGGACATGCCCTGCACTCTCATTGCCCTGTGGGTGACCTGTGAACTCACATGTCAGACAACATGCACCCACCTCACATTTTGATCAGATCAGGTTTTTCTTGAAGACTTGGTAGTGGGTTCAATTTAAAATGATCTTGGAAATGTTTTCCAACCTTAATGACTGTGTGATTCTCTATAAATCCAAGAAAGCTCTGAAATCCAGACGTGTGCAGACCGGACTGCCCAAAGCCAAGGGCTCCTCAGGCTGGGCAGGGTCAGGGCTGGCTCTGCCACATCCTAATTGATCATCAGACATCCCAAAGTCAGCTCCTGCTCCAGCCTCAGGTGGAAACTAAGTGCCAACAGCAAGGAGGACTGAACGGGGGATGAAGATAACTCTAGTGAAAGCATCCAGCACCTGGAACCCCCTCCACTATAACCTCTGAGATGAATTTCAGACCTCAAAGGTAGACCAAAAATGGCTAATTTAGTTTTGGGGGGATGCTGAGGGAATGGGGGGCACTTTGTACAGCTGACAAAGGAACCTGGTGTCTGTTTCTGCGCTGTCTGAACTTTGTGGCAGGAATGGGAACTGTTTCACAAACAGAATTCTTACCTTCCTCCCACAAGCTTCGCTGCTGCCTGTTGCCATGGGAACTCAGCCCACTCACCAGCCAGCCACATGAGTACATTTGTTTTGTTAGTAATAGTAATATTAGCATTATTTTTGGTACAAGGGACTGATCATTGCCACCACTTGTGTTCAAGTAACCCTTTAGTGTGATATCTTTGATGGGACGTGTGTCTGTGCCCAGTGCTGCCGGATAAGGAACTGCTGGCAAATGTGTCCCCAGTGGCAAAGAGGAACCTTTCCTTCATTAGGAGATGATCTATTTGCCTGTTGCTCTTAGGTCCTGAATCCCTGTGCTAAGAGGGAGGGGAGTGAGCCATGAATCTCACACTGACATCTGGGCGAATCTGATCCCGGAGCCACGGAGAAGGAAAAACGGGAGCGGCGGAGAGGGGAAAGCAGGAGTCAGAATTTTAACAGCAACAGAGCTGATGGAGAGAGTCAGGGGGCTGAGGGGGAAAAGATTGATGCTGAAGGGAAGGGGCCTGCTCTGAAGTGCACTTTGTCACGTTGTTTGCAGATCTGGTCATGCCATTTGCAGATCTGCTCCTTGGCTGGAACGAACCGAGCTTGGAATACAGATCCCTTTGCAAGTGACAGCCACAAAGACCCCTTGTTAGCAGAGGAGGACTTGACTGAGCAGGCAAGTTGAAGCAAAGGATGATAAACAGTTTGTGAGCAGGAGAATGAAGGTTTATGCCATGTTGGACTCTGTGCTTCCTGCAGAGACAGAGAGACAGGGAACAGGGGGATATTTAAAGAGCATGGAGTGACAGGATAAGGGGAAATGGGTTTAAGCTGAAAGATTAGATATTAGGAAGAAACCCTTTGCTGTGAGAGTGGGGAGGCCCTGGCACAGGTTGCCCAGAGAATCTGTGGCTGCCCCTGGATCCCTGGAAGTGTCCAAGGCCAGGTTGGATGGGGCTTGGAGCAACCTGGGATAGTGGAAGGTGTCCCTGCCCATGGCAGGGTATTGGAACTAAATGATCTTTAAGGTCCCTTCCAACACAAACCATTCCATGATTCTATGATTCCATGGTCTCAGCACTCTCCATATACTGATATACTGTAACTGGTGTCATTTCTGTGCAAAAAAAAGGTGGGAAGTACAGGAAAATTAGAGAAAGAACAGCATTCAGGAAGAATTCAGCTCACATGGAAAGGAAAACTCTTCCACCTTGACAAGTGGTGCCTCTTAGAAAACATCCAGAGGTCTTCAGCAACACAGCACGGAAAAAGGTTCAGGGGTGAGAAGTCTGAAATTTATGAGTCTTCTTCATTTTGCCACTGTCAGGACCTGACATGGAAGATGTGTAATCCATCCTGTGCCTCCCAGGTCTCCTTGGAGCACTTCCCATTTTCACATGGGAAAATCTTCTCCAGTTGTGAGGATCATCTCTATGTGTGCATGTGAATGAGTGGTGTCAATATATATGAGATGGAGATAAAGCATCAGGGATTTGGCACGTGTGCCTTCCCTATCTCTCCTTAAAAAGTGGGGGATTTATAAACTTATCCAAAGACCCAAAGCTTTGGTAACAGCTCAGGCAGAGATAAACTGTCTTTAGTGCTTGCCAGCGATTCCTGAGCTCCCATTTCAGCACAACACCATTGTGTGCTGGGAGAGGGGATGTGTTTTCAGCCTTCATCAAACCCCTGATGAGCCTCTTATCCTGCAACACGTTTTCCTGTTGTTTGCAAACCGCTTCTGGTGTCATCAGCAACACAGCCAGGAAAATAACATCACTCAGGAAATGTGTCTTTCTGCTTTGCCAGTTTTCCCAAGGAGAAGCCCAAGATCTCTTCAAATGTTTGTCAGGGTGTTAAGCCCTGAAAAGTCCACAGGTGGATCCCAAAAATCCTCTGCTTTTGTAGGGAAACAGAAAATACAATAGGGAAATAGTCTGCAGTGAAGTATTGTTTCAAAAATTCTTGCACCATTGGTTTTATGGGATACATGGGCTGGTGATTTACCTCCCTTGGATTTTTCCCCGCATTTGTTACCCATCACAGCATCATGGTTGCTGTTCTCATGCTTGGTAGAGTTCCCAGTGCTGTCAGCTTTCCCAGCTGAGATTGGAGCAGTGCTGTGGATATTCTGCCATCCAGAACAACGCGGGATGCTCCAGGAGAACCTCATTTCCAGAAAGACCAGCTGGACCTCTGCACTGCTCCAAGCTGTGCCTTCAAGGTTCCCAGCTGCAGGGAGGGCCTGGGAAGGAGTTTTTGCCAGTAGATGTTTATATGGAGAGCAGAAGGGATCAAAGATTTGAACATCAGCAGGACGAATCCTGCTCTGGATCATCCATACTGCAATGATTTGAACATCAGCAGGATGAATCCTGCTCTGGATCATCCATCCTGCAGTGAGATCATTCAATTACTCCTTGTATTAAACTCATATTAGTGCTTTTTAGGGCTTTGCCATAGTTACTAATCAATAGCAATACCAGCAAACATCTCCTCTGGCTGACTATGGAATATACTCCCTTTGTTTTCCTTTTTTTAAACCCACAAACCAGATGATTACATTTATTTTATTTTTTTTCCGTAACAGGGGAGCTTTTATACATAATTATACCCACTATTCAACTTGTGTCAAGTGATATTCCCAGGTATAAATCTCCCAGCATTTGTTCCTGCAGTATAAAAAAGAAACCTCAGTGGGGTCGATGTGGTGGGGAGCTATAAAGTACAAAATGCTTTGGTTTCCTGGAGGAGTCCCTTGCCAAGTTTGATGTTGTTGTATTTCTGCTCTCTTTCTGACAGCCTCCTGTTGGATGCAGATTATTCTTTTAGTTGGGATTTATTCATAGGGTAGTATAGACACCTAGTTCACTTTGAAGAGAAATATTGAACAGAAATGTTTTTAACTAGTTCATAAACCCAAAGGTTGTGTGATCAGCCTGAATGGAAGGATGGAGCTCATCCCAGCTAATTGCAGGGATCTACAAGTGGACATCTCTGTCTGAAATTGTCATCCAACTCTTTTTTTCCCAAGGGGGAAAAGCTGCTTCAAGGGAAACATTCATCTGAGTTATTCCAGTTTTCTGTTTTAGAAGACAAGGTCATGAGCAACCTGGTCTAGTGGAAGGTGTCCTTGCCCAGGGCAGGAGGTTGAAACAAGGATGATCTTTAAGGTCCTGAAGCACCTGGTTGGGGTTTTTTTCTCTAGACTATAAAGTAATCCAGACTGGATCATGAGGAAAGGTCTACTCTGCAGATACACAACAGCAGGTGGAGCAGCTACTCCAAGAGCTGAGGGGACCATTAATAACTATCATTAATAACTATCTCACTTACTAATAACTATCTCACTTGATCACAATTTCATCCAGTTTGGCCTTGAGCAACTCTGCCACAGATCCCAACATTTGATTAGATATTGGCTGCAGCCACATTTGATGAACTTCATCCTTAACCTGGTATGATCGTGGCTTTGGACAGAAATTATTTGAAAACGCTTAAAGAAGATGATTTTTAATTAAAAAAAAAATAAGAGAAAAAGGGTTGTTTAAGAAGGCCTGACAGATGCATGGCTCTTCTGAGTGTTCAGGAGGCCAAGTGACGTGGATAACTATTGGCACATATCAAGACAGGAGATGATGAACAGCTGCCACTGGTACCCGTGGAGATGGCCCTGAAAAAACCATAATTCTTAAACAGGCTGAAAGACAAAGAATTATCATTCAGCCAGTCTAACTGGAACCTTCCTCAGGGCAAGGGTGGAGGAGGTTACAGAAACTTCTTTAATTAATCAATTGGTCCATGTTATAATTAAACCCAAAGCAGAAAAACAATTATCTGGTAACTGCTGGTTGGAAGACATTTCTTTTAATGACTTTGTTCTGTTCCGTTCTGTTCCATTTTTAGTTGTGATGCAATAGATGAGATATCAGGCTTTTCTATGTAATTCTGAGCTAAAGAGTGTTAGATTGTCTCTCCTTAATGGTGAAAATTACTGAGAGTGAGAATGATCCGTGTGTGCAAAGCTCTGTTCCCACATACACGCACTTTTTATTCTCCATCCCCTGCCATTAAAACAAAGTGCTCTGAGTGTGGAACGGTGGAGCATTAAAAAGCCATTAATCATTGCTTTGTACTCCTTGAGCTAAATGCTAATTTCAATTTACAGCCACCTCTTCAGTTCCCCTTCAGCAGGGGCACTGGCTCTGTTCCTAAAGGCCAGGACAACAAGGGAAGGGGGAGAAAGTCACCTCAGGCAGAGACAGCGGGATGTGGAGGGGCTCCCTTGGGACACCATTCTTCTCTTCCCTCCTTTCCCTGTATTTACATTGGGAATTAGATTGTCCAGATGGAGGAGCTTTCAAACTCTGCTGAAGGAGAGAAAGGTATTTCCCAGCTGCTCTTAAAAAAAAAATAAAATAAAATAAGGAAGGAAGAAGAAAATTGCTGATTACTCATGTCTGGCCCAAGGAGTAACAACTATCAGCATGTTGGTTGATTGGGGAAGAGTCAGTGGTGAGGAAATAAGGAGAAGATCACCTGGTCTCCTGCCAGCCAGTTTCCACCTTCTGTGGAGATGATTCCTGCCAGTTTTGGGGACACAGACACATGCCAGCACGTAGGGAGGGCCAGGACTGGAGCCACCCCATCAGACTTGCAGGTGAGGAGATGGAGAGCTTCAGTGGGTTGTGATTTATGTTGGGGTCCACATTGTCCTTCCTGGGCTGCTGGAAAAGCTGGAAGTCACAATGCTCCTGGTTGGAACATCTCCCTGCAGTGCTTGGAAGGAGCTGAGGGGATGGATCAGTCTGAGGTAATGGATCAGTCTGGGGTGATGGATGAGTCCATGCAGTGAGCTGATTCAGCTTCCTTGCTCCCAATATTTGACATCACACATATTAAGTCATGGGATGAGGGTTTGTTATCATGGAATGGTTTGGGTTGGAAGGGACCTTAAAAATCATCTTGTTCCAACCCCTCTGCCATGGGCAGGGACACCTTCCACTATCCCAGGTTGCTCCAAACCCTGACCAACCTGGCCTTGGACACTTCTAGGGATGGGGGCAGCCACAAATTCTCTGGGAAACGTGCTGGTCATATCTGTAGGCAGATCCCTGATGAACATTTTGATGGCTCATTGAAGCCTGAGATGAACAGGAGCATTTCTCATGCAAATCCCTGGAAACTTGGAACCTTTGTCCAATGAAGAATTGGAAATCGTTTGCTGGCTCAAGGGGAGGAGAGTGTGGAAATGAGGGAGGGGGTCTGTGGAAGGTGATGCTGAAATACACCCCTCAGCTGGGTGTGTTCAGCATGACAGACAGGCCGTGCTCCTCCAGGAATCACAGAGTCATGGAAAGGCTTGAATTGGAAAGAACCTTAAAGATCATCCAGTTCCTACTCCCTCCCATGGGCAGGGACAGCTTCCACTATCCCAGGTTGCTCCAAGCCCTGTCCAACCTGACCTTGAACACTTCCAGGATGGGGCAGCCACAGATTCTCTGGGAAACCTTCTGGTCATGACAGGAAGGAGCTGTTGCACTGAGCTGTAACAGGAAACACCATCAGATCGTATTTCCTTAATACCAAAGCCCAGTTTTTGTTATTCTTAGAGTGTCTACGTGGTCTTTTGCCTGTCCCCCCTTAGGGGTGCCTTATTTCAGAGGATTCATTGCTTCTTGAAGTTATAGGGTCTTATGATGGGACTCATGGTTACTCCAGTTTTCCCTAAGAAGACATCTCTTTTTAACATGTATTTATATAAATGCATATAATATATAAAATATTAACATATATATTTTTGTATATTTAATATTATATATAAATCTATCCAACACAAACAGGTGAGGTGAACAGCAGCAGGGTGAGATGTTGAGTGAGTGTCCTCAGCCTCTTCTACTGTAGATGGATTGTTTGTTCTCATCTCAAAGTGACAGTGCCAGTGATGTGAGTGGGCAGACCAAGAAGGACAAGATCTGTGTGTTAGGGAATATGAGCATGTTCCAAGGGCATTTTCCTTTAGGAAGATAAAAAGTTTTCCCATTATCCAGCTCTGACTTCTGCTGGACTATGTGTGGGAGTAGCCGGTGACAGTGACAAAATATTTAGTCCTGGTAAAACAACAGGGTTTTGTCCTGCCCAACCATGTGTTATTTTCAAAATTTGATGCCAGAGGATGTGTTTTGTGAGCTGGAGTGTGACAGAAACTTCTCAGCATGAGTATGGTCTGTTGGGACAGCACTGGGCTCAATTAGTGCAGCGTGTGCACCGCGTCTCTCTGGAGAGCATCCCTGGGAAATGGTCCTGTCAGCTCGCCCAGATTTCAGCCTGCAGAGAGCCACTGGCTCATCCTGGAAGGTGGGAGCACACATGCAGGATGGATGCCCAGGAGACCAGGCACATTGAAAGGTGAGGCAGAGTCCCCACTTGACTTTGGATGCTCTGCTCAAGAAGAAAGGACTCTACCTCCCACACCTCCTTCTGTGAGCACCTCTCCAGATCCAGCAGATGGGTCCGGCGTGGCACAGACACAATCAGAAATAGCTTTGGCGTGATTTCAGACTGTCTCTTCCCTGGCCATGTGGCCAAGCTGGAAAAACCGTTGGAAAAAGTCAACTCTGAGCTTGCAGAGCCAGGATCTCATTAGGCATGGCCGAGAGGAGCACGGAAAACAAACACCTGGCACCACAACTTCTCTTTAGCAAGAAGGGCACAGATTCTGCCCTAAGAGATAAACACAGTGTTTGCAGCAGATCCTCCCACCTGTCGTGGCCTGGTACTGCTAGAAAAGTCTCATTAAAGTAATCAGCTGTGGAGATGACACTGTTTTGCTCCCAGCTTAGGCTCTGAATTGGTATCAGGGGCTCTGGAACAGCAGCCTGGCAGGGTGTGCACTGTGCATGAGCAATCAGAGGGGTCTCCTATTAGCACTGACCTTTGGGAAATGAAAGTGAAGAGAGCAGAGAAGAAATAATAAAAAAAAAAACCCACAAGTCCAAGCCAGTGGAATGCCTCTGTCTTTGCCTGCTTTATTCATTGCTGCCTGCTTTCTTATTTACTATTTATTTATTTACGTGGAGGCGAGGTGACCTTCAAAGCTGCTGCTGTCACTTGCAGCTTCTTGGTTGCAAGTTGAATGTTAATTTTGGCTGAGGCACTGAAACTCAATGTCCCAGGTATCCTGTAGTGGAACCTCTGCCCCTTATTTTTTGTAAGTTTTGTCATTTTCTGTTTAAAAGCAGGGGGCTGCTTTGGGCACCAGGCTGGATCTGCAGGCCTAAGTCATAAAAGGAACATGTGAGCCTGATGGTGCAAACTCCCCTCATTTTTGTTCCACTCATATGAGGGATGAGTAGCTATGAGTGTCTGCCATAGAGGGACTGTTTGCAGATCCCACAGCAGATGTGGAAATGTTCTGTCTCTCCAAACTGTGTCTTTGCAGAGAACAATCATCCTCCTCCCATAGATTCAACACCACAGAGTTTATTTTCATTTCTAACAGTCTGTAAAACCAGGCATCTTCCCTCCAGCCTCCTTCACATACCCAGGAAGTCCACACAGGTCTTCAAGGTGAGTTTAGAGTCTCCAGAGCGGCAAATTCACCACAAAAACAGCCACAAAATTGTGGAGAATGATCTAGAGAGTGACTGCACTCACAGTGACATGATGACAGGAGGGACTTCCAGGGCAGGAGCCAAAGGAAAAGATCGGATGTCTGTGGTGTTTGTACCATGGCCAAGATGACAGCAATGATTTGTTGGCAGCCACACACTTCAAGCTAGGACCTTGAGAGCCAAGCATCTCGTGGCAGGGTCTGTGGTGTGCCCTGGACACTTCCCACCTGGGACACTTCCCTCTGGTTCTTCATTAATCCAAATAAATGCAGTGCTCTGCTTAGTGTCCCAATTAGTGCAGCCTGTGCTGAAGAAGGGGCTGACTCTGGGCTGTTCAGGACAAATAATAACATTTCCCTGTGCTGTTACACAGATGCCACTTCACCCAGAGAAGGAGGGTTTTTTCTAGGAGTGAAAACTTATCACCTTGGGTCTCACTTGCACACAGAAAATGTTGCTTCTTTGAAAAGCAGGGGAAATGAAGGCAGGAAATGAGAGCAGGCAAAAGAATAAAGGCAGGAAACCAGTTTCTTAAAGGGGAGGGGGGAGGTGAATGGTGTACAACCTTCTTTTTCTAACCTTAAAAATTAATTATGATGAAAATGGTCCCAAACACTGGAAAATACTTCAAGAAAGGTGCCACTGTAGTGAACACACAACTTAGCTTGGCAAGTCCTACCCATAATTTTGGAGGTATGTCCCTCTAGGAGGAGCTATTTCTTTCCCTTGGCACCAGGGTCTGTTTTAGAGATAAGAACAGAATCATGGAATGATTTGTGTGGGAGGGAACCTTAAAGACCATCCAATTCCAACCAGCTGCCATGGGCAGGGACACCTTCCATGAGACCAGGTTGCTCCAAGCTCCATCCAACCTAGCCTTGGACACTTCCAGAGATCCAGGGGCAGCCACAGCTTCTCTGGGCAACCTGTGCCAGGGCCTCCCCACCCTCAAAAGCAAGAATTCCTTCCAGTGTCTCATCTAAACCTACTCTCTTTCAGTTAAACCCATTCCCCCTTGTCCTGTCCCTCCATCCCTTGTCTCAAGTCCCTCTCCAGCTCTTCTGGAGCCTCTTCAGGCCCTGGAAGGGGCTCTCAGGTCTCCCTGGAGCCTTCTGTTCTCCAGGTGAACCCCCCAGCTCTCCCAGCCTGGCTCCAGAGCAGAGGGGCTCCAGCCCTCACAGCACCTCTGTGGCCTCCTCTGGTCCCACTCCAGCAGCTCCACATCTTTCCTGTGCTGAAGACCCCAGACTTGGATGCAGAAAATTCCAGTGATCCACCTCTCATATATCCTTGCAATCCTTAACAAGAACTTCTGTCCTGTTTATTCCTTAAGTTATTACAGTTGTATCTAAACTTTTTTCTGTTTTTTTCACTACAAAAGGGCAGCTCCACCTTTGTGAAGCCTCAAAAAATTTGTTTCCACTTATGGTTGTTCCTCTCCACGGATATCAGTAGTAAAAGGTAAAAGATTTACACAATATGAAGAAAAACCAGAGTACAGTTTAGAATCATTCCACATACACACCATCCCATGGCTGCCCCTCTAGCACATGCTGACCGTGGAGAAACCCCAAATTCAACCTTTTACCACTCCAGCTGGACTCCTCATCCGAGAAATAACTAAGATCCATGTTCTGACCCCAGTTTTCTCACGAAAAAAATGAAAATTTCTACCAGGATTGCACTTGCCGCCCCGCGGTGCACTCTGGGTATGCAAATTAACATGAATACTAATGAGGCTTAGAAAATGAGCTCTGCAGGAACATCAGGAAAATGTGTTTTTACACATGAATGACACGGGCTGACTCGGCCAAGCTCTGATTTATAACCAACAAACACAGACTCACAGAATGGTTTGGGCTGGAAGAGACCTTAAAGATCACCTCGTTCCAACCCGTGCCATGGGCAGGGAAACCTACCTCTAGACCATGTTGCTCTAAGTTCCATCCAACCTGCCCTTGAACACTTCCAGGGATCTCAATAATTTGAGAGCTTCTGCTGATACAGAGAAAATCTGCAGGAAAAAAAAAAAAAAAAAAAAAAAGACTATTTTTTTGTGTCTGTGCTCACTACAGGACAATGTTTGTGACGGGGCTCCTGGCACATGGAGCACATCAGTTCCATGCCTGGAGTGAGATGATCACAGGGCACAGACGTAGCTCTCTGCAAAGGTTTCCTTTGATAAACAAAAAACCCCTTGGAGAATGGGCAGGAGGGGGAGAGCCTGTGCTGGAAAGCAGCAGCTCCAAGACAGCCAGGCCAGTCCAATTATTTGAAGAAAGGTCTTAAAGCAATGCCCTAAATCCAACAGAAGAGTTAATTCAGCTTTTGGATGCACAAACAGGGGCATGTTGAGTTAGACAAGGCAAGTCATTTTACATCTGGGTATGGAGGAATTGGGGACACCCAGTTCTGATGTCTGTGCCTGCAAGGGAACATCCGATGCTTGGAGAGACATCAGAGGAGGGCAATAAAAGTGACTCAAAAGTCTGGAAGACACTCTCTGACCAGGAAATATGTCAAAAACCACTTACCCTGTTCAGTTGATAACAAGGAAGCTGGAGAGGCACCTCCTTATGGAGATGTTGGGAGACTCTCTTCAGAGAGGGAACGAAGTATAATTCAAGTCAGGCTGGAGGGAATAAAGACTGAGGTGAATCAGGGAGAGGATTTAACATGCTGGAAAGGGCCCCCAAAGAAAACAGTGGATTTTTAGTCTCTTCAGAACAAACTCTGGAAATCAGGCTTCAGTTCAACACAAGGCACTGGACCCTCAATGGAAAAAAAAAGTGGATTATGATATAAAGCAAAGATTAGATTAAATAAATGTAAACTCTGTAGTTAATTTTAGGTACATAAATCTGTGAAATCAAGCTGTGAAATTCAGGCCAACAAATAGATGGTGGAGCCCTTTTCAGGTTTGGAGTGAGGTACAAACTCTCTGATCACATTCAAGGCTCCATCACTCTTGCAAAGCACAATTTTGCAGCCCTACTCTGATCAAACAGGGGACAAATGGCTCCAGGTTTGCAAAGGGAACAGGCTGGAGTAGAAGTAGGTACAGAAGAGTCCTGCAGACTATGACATGCTGCTACTGTTTTTGGGAAGAAGCACAACAGTTGTTTTCCCAGGAACATCTACACTGATTCCATGAGTTACTGGTGCCCAAAACTGAGTGAAGGTTTATGTGGTCTGGTTTTCTCTGCTACACAACTGCCTCCATCACCTATTCCCAGGGATGGTCCTGGCAGTCAAGAGCTGAGCTTAGTTTTCATCCCCTGCCTTTTCAGGTTTCAACTTGTGGATCTTCATCCTCATCTCTTCTACATGTTTTTTTTCCTCCCAAATCACCATCTCCTCTCTCTTTCTCACAGATGAATATTCTCCTCCCACCCCCACCGACCTGCAAAGATCTTGTCCTGGCTCTGCAGCCCTGCCAGGCTCATCCAAGGCTTCATGATCCGCTGTCAGAAATTATAAAGACGTTCCCAATTTCCAGGCTGAGCAGCCAGGATCACATTTGCAATCAGTTTTAATCACAAGTGTAACTGAGTGGATTGCAAGTGATAAGCCCTGTCTGCAGACAGCTGGGATGTAATGAATATGACAGTTCAGAATTGGGGCTGAAGGTTATTTTTGGGCAAGGCAGGGAACCACAAAATTAGACTCGGTGCAGGGGAAAAAGAGAAGGATATAGAGAGTGAGTTCTTCAAACTCACACCACTAAGAGATCCCTCCCTGCCAGGCAAGACAAGCTTAAATAATCAAAATTAATTTGTGGAGGAAGGCAGCCACTGAAAGAGAAATCAAACAGGTGACCACAGCTGGCACAAAATTTCCTAGGATGAGAAGGCAAGAGGGCTGAAAGGAAATAGCTCCCAACTGTCCCTGCCTTCCTGAGCCTGGAGGAATTTCTCAAAATACTCAGATGCTGAATGCATGAGAAACAGACCTTTGGAGGAAGGGCCAGGAAAAATCACCTGGGAGCAAACCTGGCGTCTTTTAAATGCATATTTTGCTAAATGCAAGTTCCGGGTTGGCCAAGCAGTGGAGTGGTGGATACCACAGCTCCTGCCTCCTGCCTTTCTTTTCCATGGCCACAGATCTGCAGAGCAGAGTCCTTGCTCCTGCTCCTCTCCAGCTCTGATGGCCACATCCTGGATCCAGCCTGGACTGCAGTTCACAAGTGCCCTGCATCTTTAGACAGAGGATTAATGGCTTTATACTGAAATAAGGTAGGTTTAGGTTAGACATTAGGAAGAAATGCTCTACTGTGAGGGGGAAGCTGGGGGGGAGGGCTGGCACAAGCAGCCCAGGGAAGATGTGGCTGCCCCTGGATCCCTGGAAGTGTTTAAGTCCAGGGCTTGGAGCAACCTGGGATAGTGAAAGGTGTCCCTGCCCATGGCAGGGGGCGAAATGAGATGTACTTTAAGGAAGAGTCTTGCTTCATGATGTCACAAATCTCACACAATAAATCTGTGATCCCATCGACAGCTAAGGAAGGTCATTCTGGATTTGTCCCATTGAAGTGGGAGTGGACACAGACCAAAGGGTTTTCAGGGTTTTGCCTCTTTCTATCCTGCCCTTGCTGGGTTCATTCCAGGCCGTTGGTCCATCCATCCAGCTCTCCTCTTGTCACAATGGATCATGGCATCACCCCTTCCTGCAGCCCGTGTCCTGCTGCACTGCTGGTGTGCTCCCTCCTGACCTGTCACATCAAATCACTGGCTTCTCCTGCCTCCAGCCATCCCTAATATTCAATGAGTCAGAAAAGACCTGAGATCAACCTGACCTTCATCAATAGGATGATGTCACACACTGAATAAAGACACAACAAAGGTTAAAAGCAGCAGCCCGATGTCCTTCCTGATTTCTGTGTCCTGAGCTGTAAACCGTGATAAAAGGATCTGTTCCTAATGAAAATTCAGCTGCCTCTGCTGACCTCAGCCCCCCTGCTGCCTGCTTGGAGACAGGTATCTGCCCAGAGAAGAGCAACCTGCTGCATATTCACTCCCCAAATTAATTCTTCTCCTAAGATGAAATGGGTGAAAGTCAATTTGAGTGGAGCAGAGGACAAAGGCGGCCAAGAGATTTCACTGAAATCATCTTTTGTTAAAGATGTACCTGGTGCATTTTTGCCCTAAAATCCCATGAGTCTGTGCTCTTGTTGTCATAGGGAAGTAAATCCCACTGAACTGTTGGTGTGGATTAGCTGAACTGCAAGAAAGCACAGGTATTTTTATCCAGTTACAGCATCCTTAGTCTGACTCATCCTGAGCCCTTTGGGCAGAGTTATTTTCCCCACAGATGATAACTCTGTGTGACTGGTCCACCTGTCCACTGCATGAACCACAGGCTCTTCCTTCCAAATTCTTGTTACCAGCCCCAGCTTGTGCTGCTCTCCAGCCAAGGGCTACAAGAAGAAAAGCCAGGTCTAGTGGACTGTCATGCAGGACACATGGGTTGAATTTCCACTGGATGCACGACCTTAAAGTTATTGAATTCTCCCGCACCTCCCTGTCCCATGTTTCTAAACACAGCATCCACAACCATCTGTTCTGCCTTCTCACCCAACCCACATGCTCCTGAGATGCTTTTGGCACCAGCCTGGGTGGTGCAGCCTCTCAGGTGCCTGTGGTCCCTCCTCATTCCTGCAGGGCTGTAGGGAACAGTGATGCCAGAGGCATCTTGGCTTGCAAATGGGCAAGGTGAATCCTCAATCACAAAAATCACAAAAATTAACCTCTGCCTCAGCCAATGTTCCATATGAGATGGAGAGAGGGGGAACAAGTCAGGGAACTTGTAGGACTAAGACAAAGACCTGTCTACAGTCATTCCATGACCCAGCTGGACTTGGGGACTTGAGCTCTGGCATTTTTAGTCTTCCTCAAGCTCTTCTGCCTCACCAACAAAAGTGTTCAGCTCTGTCCAGAGCAGACAATATTTCCACTGATTATTTTTTCTGCTGGAGGGCAGTGGAATATCTCTGAATCTTCCACCTCCCTATGTTTCCTTAGATCAGCTCACTAATATCCCACAAGAGTGTGTTGGGTTTTTTCCCTAGATGAAAAGGGAAGGGAAGATTTGGGAAAGGAATGGAAGGGATATGAAACATTCGTTCCTGGTCACATTTAAAGTCAATAGAGAAATGTTAATACTTTTAGAATATTTATTTTGGGTTCTTTCTCCCAAAACAGATGCCATAGGCCAGACGTACTATGTCCTTTTGGTCCACTCTTGACCAGTCCCATTCCAAGGGTTTTTTCCTTCTGAAACCTGCCATCCCTTGTTATTGATATTACTCTAAAGGAGTTACAAATCCTCAACAAACCTGGTTGCATCTGCACTTCTCCTACTGCCACGTTTCAGAAGGATCCCAATGCCTTTTACACCAGCACACAAAACAGTCTCCAGCTGTTTCCAGCTCTCCAAGAACATCCATCTGGGGTTGGAGATCAGAGCTCTGGGTTGTCACCCAAGACCACGTGGATTTTAAAGCCTCAGGGCATAAATAAGGTCAGCTCCTGAGTGTTCCTTTTCACACGAATCCCTGGTCCAGGAGCTGAAGATCTGCCAGCAGTGCCTCCTCCTGCTGCATAAACAGCCTTCACACCCCCACCAGTGCCACCAGGGGTATGTTCTGCTCCTCTATGTCCCTCGGGGTTTCTCCTTCTGTGATCCAGATCCCACCCTTTTTGACCCCACCCCATAGAGACCAAACAAATCCCTTTTCAGACCCATCACCTACCAGATGCTGGTGTTGTGGATGGTCAAAAAACCTCTGTTTTCCACTGATCTCCTGGTAGGACCAAGCTGCAAAGTTTTTTAAGGAGTCTGGACTGAAACTGAGAGACTTTAATGACTGTCCTTGTGGGTATTATTAATTTTGCATTTGATGTGTGTGGACAGGAGCCATTCTCAAGCAAAAATGGTAACGGCATTATCAGTTTGGGGCATCTTTTTTCTCAACTCTCCTGAAAGAGAGACAGATTCCCTGTAAACAGGAAATGCAGGGAAGCTGAAGCCCAAGGAGGTGCTGTGCCATGGACAAGGTCATACAGAAAAGGCAGCTGTGAAGGTCTCATTCCCTTTGCACTATGACTCTGCCCTGATGACTCACATGGTCCCTTGTAGGGCTGAATTCTGGCATTTTAAATATTCTTTTGCAGTGTTAAATCCTTCCTCTCTCCTGATCTGACCCTAATTCTGAAAGGCAACATCAGACTGCACAACACAACTGTGGGGCAGTGAGGTTTGATTCGTCATCAAACCTCCAAGAACTTGAGAAAATTTCTAGGAGTTCAAATCCTGGAGAACAGAATTCAGGAAATATGAAGAATTAGTGCGCAAAAACCTCTCCAGGAGTCTTGAAGCTGATGCAGAAACGATTCCAAAGAGTTGCCCTCCTAGAAGCCACTATAAATTCCAAGTCCTTAACAACTGATTCGTGGAATAGTTTGGGTTGGAAAAGCCCTCTAAGATCATCAAGTCCAACTATTAACCCATTATTACCAAATCCATCACTAAACCATGTCCCTAAAAAGCACATCTACTCATTTCTTGAACACTTCCTGGGATGGTGATTCCATCACTGCCTGGGAATCTTGTCCTAATGCCTGACAACCCTTTCAGTGAGGAAATTCTCCATTTTTCAACGAGCTTTGAGGTTCCTTCAGGAACACAAGGGACACAGCTCCAAGGAAATGAAAAAAGAGCACTGGGCAAGTTGTCCTGTGGAACAGTTTAGAAGGGGACATGCTGGAGAATCCCAAGAAATTTGTGCTGGAAGGAGGATGGACATCTTTGGAGGATGATTCTTATGACTGGGAGAGTGGGGATGACTGTGCCCAGGAGAGGATCCATCCTTTGGGGAAGACAGGAAATCAAGCACTGATGACATCCATGGTGGGTCACACTCTAGGTCTACCAGTGTAGGGAAGAATATAAGACCAAGCACTGAGTAATGCCTGTATTTTTTCAGCCTCTGGAAGACAGAATCATAAATATTCCTGAGGTATCTTTGTATTTACTAGGAATTCCGTGAAGCTTTTTTTTTTCCCCATTAAATTGTTTAACATTTTCAGATCAGGTAAACTTTCAGCACTTGCAGGATCCCTTGGCAAGGGGGGATTAGCTGCAGATTATCTGCACAGCATGTTAAGGAAGCCCTTTGTTGTGACCTGCTATCGTCTCAAGCACCCTTTTTTGTCTTTTCAAAGAAACAAAAAACAGTTGCTCTCTTTCATCCTCTTCATGCCAGTCATAATCTGATCGACCATTATCATACTCTGCTGCTGTCATCTCTTATTCAGATGAAATATTCCTGAAGTACTTCATTGTTCTCTACCTTTGATCACTTTATTGCCCTTCTAAGTATCTTTCCCGGTTCTGCTGCTTCCTGTCTGTGGGGGGAACACCAGAGCCACTCAAAACGTTCAAGAAGCAGACACGCATTGAATTTACTGAGGGCTGTAATAATGATTTCTATTTTGATCTCTATTCCTTCCCTATTAATTCTTAACATTCAATTTGCTTTTTGTCACCACCACTGAGCGCCGAGGTGACATATTCATAGAGCTACTTATAAACACCAGCTCATTCCTGAGTGAGTAACAGCCCATTCAAAGCTCATCACTGGATGCAAAGTTAGGATTGCTTGTTTTCCACCCCTGTGTGCCACCCTGCACTTATGTCCTCTGGATTTCAGCCGCTCTTTAGTCATGGAATCACTCAGCGGCTTGACGTCCCCCTGCAATTCTCCCACGTCGTCCCTCATCATTTCAGCCTTGCCCGGCATCAGAAGAGGGTTTCAGTCACCTCATTACATCACTCAGCACCGGCACACCCGAGCTCTGTCTCCCTGGGAGCGCTGGCTCCCCTTTCCATGCTGATGGCCAGGCTCTGCTGGAAGCTGCAGTAAATGGAAACCCCCGCAGAGAAAACACTCCTGTGCTATTTGTTAATCCAAGTCCTTGGGTACAGGCAGGTAGCACTGACACATGTAATGGCCCTGCCTTTATCTCCGAGTGGGGGGGTGCATGTACTGAATTCAGAGCAAGCTGTTTAGAATGGGCTGTGAAACAGGAGCCTCTGTGTCTGCATTTGCCTCTGCATCTTCTCATCTCCTTCTTTTCGCTGGTGCACATGTGACTTTGTGTGTGGCCTTCCTCTGAATTTATTCCCCTTCCTTTTTTTGATTGCAATAATAATGCTACTGCTAAAAAGCAACCTTCCCCTTTAAATTCCCCGATGCCAAGAAATGAACTTTGAAATATGAAGGTTAGCAAAGACTTTGGGAACAACTTTGAAAGCAGCTAAGCTGCGAGCGATCTCCTCGTCCTTTAATCAGATGCTTGGCTCTGCAGCTCCAGCCATCTTCAGGATTAACTCCCATGAACTTTCTGAACTGCTTTCATGGAAAAGCACATCAAACAGATGACTCTGCTAAGAAGGAATTAATCAATTAGGCAGAAGCAGAGAAGCCTGCTCTCTGCTGAGAGACTGGTCTACTGACACCTTCCCCCCTCCCCACCTCCTGCCTTCCACCTTGCTCTGAAACTTGTTTTCTTTGTATTAGATGAAGGAGATTGAAATTTAGATATAGTTTAACCACACACATAGAGCTTCCCTTGGTGCCGTTTTTTTTTTCTAAGATAATACATTTTTGTCTTGTCTGTAATTGTGAGATCTGAAGGCTCCAGCCGTCTCCAGTTGTAGAAATATTGCTGGTGTGCATTTCCCAGCGAGCCAGGAAGAATAAACCACCTTGCACTGCCTTGGCTGCTGAGCATTGTGGTGAAGGGTCTGAGGTTTTCCGTCTGCATCTCCAAAAGGGGGTACTTGGGATCTGGCATTTCCATACCTATCCCAGAGACCTCCAGTAAATCAGTGAGGTGATAAGAGTAGAATGGCTGAGTTATCCCTCAGATTGAGTGGGAGCCAGATGGATGCTGAAGGAGCAGTGGGATCTCCTAGCAGATTCCCAAACTCCATGCCTAGAGGAGGACAAAATGAGCTCAGCCTTATTGCTGCTGCCAGGCACAGGAGGAAGCTGCAGGGTAAAGCTGTGCTGCACAACAGCACTGCTTGGGCACCTCCCTGCTAAAGGGTGTTGAGTAATTCCTGAAGATCTCAGGGTTTAGCCTCAAGGGGCGGCTGTGAGCTCATGTGTTCCCAACTGTGGTGACAGACAGGTTCTAGGCATCCTTGAGGAAGCTGAGCCCAGTGTCTGGGGGGTCCTGGATGGGAGCAGCCAGCAGGGATGCAACTCAGTTCTCCACTTCTGTGTGGTCCTGGAGGTGTTGTGCAGGCTTGGAATCAATGTGAAGCTTCAGCCACCTTACAGGTGTAAGCTGGTTTTCCAAGGGCTTTCTAGTGTCAATGGAGAAAGAGAGAGAGAGAGGAATTTCCAAGGAGAAAACTGCCCCTTCCAGAATGAAGTGTGCAAAGCAGGTGGAAGAGTGCAAAGTCAGCATGGAGTGGTCACTGGTGGGAAAGAAGGAACCCACGTGTCTTGCCAGCCATCGTGTTCTTACATGTTATCATAAATATCAGCCCTTCTTAAGGGCACCCACCAGTCTTCTAAAATTGAGTTCACAGTATTTATCTCCTCTTTGTATGCCAATATTGGGAAAGTAGGAATACAAGCTCAGATTTCCCTTTTTCTCCCCCAGATCAGGCTTCTTTTGACGTGAAAAGGGATGATCTTCACGACAGCAAGAGTTATGAAATTACAGTGTTGCTGCAGGAGGCATTTAAGGGAGGTTCCTCCCATCTGTTTGCTCTTGAGAGTGTTAAATTCCTGATGTTACAGATTTTTGTAAAGGTCAAATTATATTTCTAAGAATATGAAGTCTGAGCTGCCGTATCAGCCTCCACAGTCACGTGGACAACAAGCAGGGGGAAGGTCTGCAGACACTTGGGTTTATGGCCTCTGTAAAAGCAACTCTGCCTTTCTCCTGCCAGGTGAAGTGACCTTCTCCCAGGAAAAAAAATCTATCTACAGCTCCAGGAGTACCTGGAGGCCAAGTCACAGCTCTTATTAACCAGAGTTGGAGTTTCCTCTGCAGAAATGAGATCATTTCTACATCTCTTTCCCAAAACAGTCCAGTAATCTGGCCTAGGATAGACCATGGTATCAGGTCATTCTCTCCCAATCACATTCACTCCATCATATAAAGGGATTAGGACATACTTTTATACTTCTGTTTCTTGTTCACATTGGTTCTAGATGGAGGCTGATCTACAGATGAGGGGAGGATTTTTTTCTAATTCCCACCCTAAAACAATTCCCAATCTATTTATCCTCATTTTTACTGATGTTGGCACTGCACTGTTGTTTTGTTTGGTTTTGTGGGTTTTTTTGAGAACCTCTTCATCCTCCCAGGTGCTTATCCCAGCTGTATTCAGAAAAGTGCTTTTATTCATGGAAAAGATCTACTGGTTTTCAGCTTATTTCCAGCTGGGAAGGTGTTTGAAGTGTGGCTGTGCAGGTCTCAGGTGGTAGGAGTTCAGAGATGTGTCAAAGGACGAGTTAACATCAAAGCAACTCCCTCACGGGGAGATCCCTCCTGCTTCCAGAGGCTACTTCCTGAGATTCTGTTGGATGGCTCTGATTTCTGGACACCACAAGAATACCAATGGTCTAATAATTCCTGCATGGCTGCTTTCCTGCTGTCACCCATCTGGCTCTATGGATTATTTCAGTTTGGGATAAAACTCTAGTTTTCCATATCATAGAAACACAGACTCACAGAACAGTTTGGGTTGGAAGATGTTAAAGATCATCCAGTTCCACTCCCTGCAGGGACACCTTCCACTAGCTCAGGTTGCTCCAACCTGGCCTTGGACACTTCCAGGGATGAGGCAGCCACAGTTTCTCTGGGCAACCCTTCACAGGGAAGAATTTCTTCCTAATACCCAACCTAAACTTTCTCTCTTTCACTTAAAGCCTTGTCCAACCCTTCACTCAAGGCAGGTAGAACAAGTTGCTGGTTGGGTTTTGAGTATCTCCCTACATGGAGACTCCATAGCCCCTCTGAATAACCTGTTCCAGTGTTCGACCACCTTCACAAAAACGTATTTTTTTTATTACTTTAAATCCCCCTCAACCAGCTGTGAGGCCTCTTCCTTAAAAAATGTCCTTCTGCTTTCAAAAGCCGAGACCTGAAAGCAAATTTCTGCTGTCTGAGAGCTCCAGCTCTAGCTGAGATGTTTCAGTGCCCAGCACACAAAATCCTCAGCTCAGATATATTTGTAACAGGGAATTCCAATAAAGCTGGGGGACCTGCAGCATTTTTAAGGTTTGCCAAGATGACTCTACAGCAGTAGAACTGAAGGAAGAAATAAAGGAGAGATGTGAAAGTGCTTTTTATTTCTGGACTGAGAGTTCAGACCTTTCAGATGGTACCATTTCCTGACTTTAATGAGCAGGGTATCTTGATCCAATCTTTCCCACTGCATTTTTCTCCCCTAATCACAGGATTTTTATTTTAAAGGACACAAACCTGCAAACACTGCACCCAGCTCTGCTTGAGCTTTCTGGAAAATAACAGGCCAGTTTTGGAGAGGATTGCAATGAGGAGCTGGCAAAAAGACTGTGGTTTGTATTTGCTTGTCATTTAGGTAAAAAAAGAGAAAGTGGCTGATCACAGACAGGTGGCTCTGCAGGTTCAGGGCCCCTCCATTTTGTGACCCTCAAAATCTTATTTCCAACTAAAAGGATACATTATGACTGTAGGAAAAAACCTCTTATTTTTAGCTTAATTACAGTATTAACAGTTGGATCAAAATATAATACTTATTATCAGCCTAGTTACACTAATAGTGACACTCACAGTCCAGAGTAGCACAGAAGATCATCATTAGTAATAAAGGCAAAAACATTATGCAAAATACCTGTCACTGCAGTGTTCACCACGCTGAGGTTGTTCACCATCCTGAGTTCTTCTCCAGCAGGAGTGTGAAGTCCATGGCCTTCTGCTGGTGATGGCCAAAATCATTCTGAGTGGGCTGCAAGTCACTCCAGACTTCCTGGAGGGAAATGGGATGGTGACCTTGGCTGTACTTTGCAAGAAATCCAATTAAAATGCCTGTTAACCCAAGTTAACCAAGGAGACTATTCCATAGGGATGGTGTTGTAAGGATGCACTGCTACCTAATATTGATCCCATTACTGCCAGCAGGACAGAGGACACCACCCTACAATTTAGTGTCTGTGCTAGACCAGTTGTGGTGCTAAAATTGAACACGCAGAGTGTGTGGACACAGAAGGGTCTCAAAAACAACATTTGCTTTTCTGGAAAAATATTCTCTCCCTTTGAGCTTGGCCTAGATGACCTCTGGAAGTCCCTTCCAGCCTAAATTATTTTATTATTTCATGAATGAAACCTGGAAATATGGGATGACAACAGCAGCTAGAAAGGAACATGTGCACGGATGGAGCGAGTGGAAATCAGACACCTCTGGAAGAGCCTGTGGTGGGATCTGGACAGAGACAGGGAGACCTGATGGGGAAGAGCAATAGATTTAAAATCAAGCAGGTTTATGTTTGTTTATGTCTTTAGCACCATCCCAAGGCATTGCCATCCACACCTGAGCATGGTGGGCAAGGCCTACAACCAGCTGAAGCAGCTCCACTTGAGCCAATCCCATGGAAACAGTGAGAGCTCAAGATGGAAAATCCAGGCTCCTGCCACTCCTAGCAAGTCTGGAAATGAGATATAGGCTTTTTATGCCTCAGAACTGTGCATAAGATCCTGATCAGTGTGCTTGGTTTAATGATGAAGGACAACACAGCCAGGTCAGCACAGAGTCCGTTCTTGTCTCCAGCAGGACCTCAAGTTCTTCTGCAATCCCATCCCTCCCATACCCCACACTGTGGTAGAAGGAAGTTCAGTTTTCCTATTGATGGCACTGAAGAAAGCAGAAAACAGAGGGAAATGAGACAACCAGCTGCACTTTATCATGGCTGTAGTGCAGAGAGAGGCATCCAGTTGCCTACACAGACACTTAGGGCCACTTGAGGTGCCCCAGGGTGTCCTACCTGGGCTCCACTTCCAGCCTAGAAGGGCACAGCTCTCCAGCTGGTCCTCTGCCATATCTTCCGCCCTCAGACACCTCAGGGGCATCTCAGGTGGTGCTTGGTGACACGTTTAGAAATGTGCTTCACCACTCCTCCGACCCCCAGGCCAGATGGACTGTCTGACATCCACTGCTTTTCTAAAAATAGGCAGGAACAAGAGGAGTTGTCAGAACTCTGCTGGGGCTGCTGCCCCAAACTGTTCCAAGTCAAAAATTAAAACAGAAAGAACATTTCTTGGTAACTGCTGGGCTCACAGACCTGTTTGTCTCCGTTTCATGAGAACATAATTGAAAGCCAGGCTGTTTTTCACTTCATTTTGTGTTTGGGTTCATCCCCTCAGCCACAGCTTCCCACAGCCCTTTCTAATGATGAGCACAAAAGCCTGTTTTCAGAGAAAACCTGTGGTTTTGGTCCTGATCCTGAAGGCAGGAGGCTCAGAGGAGGACATAACAAACACATCAGGTTTTGCCACATGGGAACAGCCTCCTCCTGGTGTGTTCCTTAGTTTGGGAATTTCTTAAGCCTCCTTTCACCTTCAGATATGTTATGGAAGAATAGTTTAGACGATTAGGAATTTTTTTCCTGCTGTAAAGCCCAGATGATGCCCTGTACAGGTCTGTGTTCAATGAGATGTGGCAGTAACCAAAGTACAACCTGCAGATATTTATCAGTGGGGACTCCACCTCTTAATGGTGTCCTCCAGCACTCATTCCTGAGCTGGTGGATGGTATAATGTTTTCCATACCATCCCTTTCTGGATCCAGGGGACTGGTACCGCTTTTTCTTGGTGTTTTCAAGCAGTTTGACTTCTCTAAATAGTTTCCAGGCTGTTCTTATTTTAAGATGTTGGCTTTTTTTGGCCTGATCTTGCCCCTGACAGGGTCACAGCTTCCCTCAGCTGCACACCAGGGAAACAGGAAAGTCCATCTTCTTCTAAGTGTCTGGGCTAAGCTTTGTGCTGAAAGCAAAACTACACCACAAAACACACTGTGCCCAGAGCATGGCCCTGGACAGACCTTCTGTGTCTGCCCCCAGAGGGAAATCCAGCTTTTCTGAGTCCACAAATCTTCATGTGCCCTGCAAACAAACCTGGGACTGAGCCCTCCTGCATCTGTTGATGCTGATGGCATCAGGCCATCACCAGCTGATCTGGTGGCTGCTGGAACACTCACCTGCCTTCTCCTCAACAGCCCATTTACAGGTGAGATGGGAAACACTTCCTACACTTAAATGGCTTCTATTTTAACTGGATTAGAAAAGTCTAATTAAAATGTGTTTTACGACTGAAAGCCCATCACCTGGAGAAGGGTGGGAGGTGATGGTGTTGCTGGTCAGGGCACTTTCATACACAGTGGAGAAGAAGTTGAGAGGAGGGGAGAAGTGGAGATAAAGTTCCCACCAACCCTTATTTGCAGGTAAACCCTCTGTACTACTGATTTCTCTAACTCAAGTATGAAAATGTTGAGATATCTGGTCTCCATCAGGCATTGGTGGGCATGGGAAGGGTTGTGGCACCCTGGTGAGACCTTTCTTGAATGGTTCACACACCAGCATGGTGAACAGCAACTGGGAGGTCACTGGGGGCTGTGGGGAAGATAAACAGCCTTTAGTGTAAAAATTAAGAGCAAACTGGTGCTGAGGAATGGGGGTTGCGTGACCTCAGCTTCCTCTCTCAGGCCTGAGGAGATGTGACATCACTGCAGCTTGGGGAGCTGCAGTTTTGTTTCAGGAACAAAAAGCACCTATTTTAACACCTGTTTTGTCTCATCTTGAAACTTATAAGAAAACTTTTCTGGTTTTCACTCCTAGTCTGGTCTCATGTACCTCTCCCTGCCTTATCCTCCTGCTGGTGATTCTCTCTTCTCCCTCTTGTATCCCCTCTCCCTCAGAGGCCTCTTCCAGCCCCACATCCCTTTCCTGCACCAGTGCCCCTTTAGGTCCTAGATTTCACCCAAACAGTGGTGGGATCCACAAGGCAGATTTGATATAAATGGATTAGGGACTGATGGACTTGATAAACCCCTCTCTACCCTTCACTGGCAGAGTAACTGTGACCCACAGACAGCCCTGGAGAAAAGTGGATTTGGTTAATTTTTCCTTTCTTGCTCCTTATTGTGACAAGAAAAAGAAGGGAACAGCACAGGGGTTGCTCGACTCCTCATCTGACAGTGCCCCTGGAAGGTCAAAGGAACATCAAACTGTGATGAGACTGGCACATTTTTAATTCTCTCTCATTACAGCCTGTGTTAGAGCTACATTACAATAATTGCTTTAGTTCTGCTACGGTGTTTTCAGGTCTCTTAATGTAGCTGTCAGCTCAGCATGAAGGGATCCAACCAAAAAAACCCACAGAATACAAAAAAAAAAAAAAAAACCAGGGAAAGGAGAGGAAACACAGAAATGAAAGCCTACTAGACCAGCAGGGAGGGTCCAGGACTACACCAAATTTTGGGTGAGAGTTGGAGGTGGTAAAATCCAGTCTTCCTGAGGGTGCTGCTCAGATCCTGCTGCTGAGGGACCTCTGTGAGCTGGAGACAAGTTTTGGATTCTCCCATCTCACACCACAGGCTCATCTCTGGTCACAGGGATGGTGGAGTTTTGCACTCTGCAAGGTCTGGTAGGATGGAAAGGGGACACTGCAGTGGCATTTTGTATTTTCCATTTGCTTTTGATGCTTTGAAGCATTACCCCATACCTGGGCCACTGTGGGGCACTCAGTCTAACAGTCCTCTCTTTGGGGCACCAGTCTGGGGTTAGCACACCTCTCTGGATTCATTGCAGGATAGACATTTGCTCACAGGACACAAACCACAGAAGGGGAGGATTCATCACCCACCCTGAGGTGCTCTCTCTGCTCAGGAGCCCTCCCAGCTGTCCATGACTTCAGCCTTAAATAGGATTATAGAATCATGTGAGTTGAAAGGGACCCACAAGGATCATCGACTTCAACTCCTGACCCGGCACAGAACAACCCCAAAAATCACACCATGGGCCTGAGAGTGTTGTCCAAAAGCTCCTTTAGCTCTGTCAACCTTGGTGCTGTGCCCACTGCCCTGGGGAGCCTGTTCAGTGCCCAACCACCCTCTGAGGGAAGAACCTTTTCCTAATATCAGCTTAAAGCCACCATGTGGAGCCTTTTACAGGCAGTCCTGGCTTTTTTATTGCCATTCTCAGCCAAGTGAACCAGCTCTGGCTGAGCTCCCCACTGTCTTTGTCATCCCATAGGATCTCCTTGCAGCCATCCAGCTTTGCCTCCCAGCTCCTCAAGTTCCTCCACATCTGCACCATCATCTACAACCTAAACCCCACCCTTCAGCAGCTCCTTGTGCAAACTCTCCTTCCCACCACAAAAGAAACACATCAGCCTCCCCACCCTCAAAAATTCTGCCTTAAGCCCTTCTGGCTTCAGAAAACCACACATATAACGTGAAATCATCCTTTCAAGAGCAGACACTCCTTCCCTCCTTTACTATCACCCTTTGTTTCCAAGTGTTCTTCCCTCCCCATATGTGCTGTGCCCTCAAAATATTCCCACCAGGAAAACATGCCCCTTTTTCAAACCCAGACCCTTCCAAACACAGAGTACCATGCTTTCTCCATTCCCACAGGCACCCCATGTTCATTAAGGTCTTCATAGGAATTTTCAACTGTGGGAAGAATTGTTCGTAATTAGTTAACAAGAAAGAAAAATAAAGTCTCTAAGCTGTCAGCAGTCCTCCAGAAAACCAGCAACAGATCTCAGCACCATTTGGTCTAATTAGTCTTGATATTTCACACAACATATTTCTCAATTTTTGGTGGAGAAGAGGATAAAAAAAAAATATCTCTGAGGAGAACAACAGGAGTATTTTTGTAGAGGGATTCAGTGGCAAAGCCAAAGGGAAGTCTTAATAAACAAATGTGCATTTCTGTTCCTTTACTGAATCTTTCCCAAGAGTTGCCTCATCTTCTGCTTCTCTGGGCATGTGCAGGCCTGGGGTGGGACCAATCTGCAGCTGACATGAACCAAAATAGTTCTTTAATCAATATATCCTTCTTAATTTTCTGTCCTATGAGGCTGAAAGCCACTGGTAATCAGCCTGTACTGCAGGATGATGGGTCTGCTGGTGGGAGGATGCTGAGATGTGCAGCAGAGGATCCAACTGCATCATGTCCCACCTCAACACCCTCATGGACATCCACAGATTGCAGCAAGAGTTGGGCTCCCTGGAAGTGTCCAAGGTCATCTTGGATGAGGCTCTGGGCAACCTGGTCTAGTGGAAAGTGTCTCTGCCCATGGCAGGGGCATTGGAACAAGATGATCTTTAGGGTGCCTTCCAACCCAAACCATTCCATAATTCTCTGATTCCATTATTCTGTGCATCTGAGCAGAATTATCCAGAGCAGGTGCAATCTTCCTCCTTTTTAACCCACACGTGGCATCTCCAGAGTTCCTCACTTATTTTCAGGAATAACTAGCAGAGTTTTTGAGAGTGACCCCCTCTAACTGACCACAGTGATGGTGGTGTCCCATGGCTTGAAACAAATTACCAGGGTGTCCGTGTGAGATGGGCAGGAGAAAAGTGTTCCCTCTGCACTCAGCAGAGAGAAGATGGGTGTTATCATCCTGTGAGGCACCTGAGAGGGAGGCAGGACTCTCCACCTGCAGGTACCAAGTGATTATGGAAGGAATCTAGACAACTATTGGGGATAGGATCCAACAATCACAGCCCAGAATCTGTCTCTGGGTGTGTCATCCCCAGCTCTCTTCATCAGGAGAGACAGTGAGGGTGGGCACTGATGTGGAGTGGGATTCATCTCTCCCAGAGCTTCCACTTTTCATGGGTGGAACGACAGCTTAAACCCCACTAATGGGATTGACTCAATCCCAGGTTTTAACTCTATCCCAGTTGTCTGCAGAGGGAGCCAGGACACCCAGCTCAGGTGCAGACTCACAAATTAAAAATACTCAGGAGGGGAGGGGACTTTAGTTGTGTTAACAAAGATGTTGGATGGCATCTGCTGGAGTTGAGGACTGAAGTACAAACAGGCCCCCTGGATGTTCATGAAGGTCTCACCATTAAGTGTCCATGATACCCAGAGCTCACAAACCCCTCTGCTTTAGGGTAAGATAAAGCACTTTTTAGTGGCTTTGTTTTTTTGCTGGATTTGGCAGGAGAACAGACACCCAAAGCACATGGAGACCCACATCTCACAGACCCCAATGCTCAGGTGTTTGATCTGAAGCTGGTGCAGCCCTGAAGTCAAGTGAGACAAAGCCCAGCCATAGGAAATGCTAAATTTTACATGGAAATTGTCATCCAAGATATCCCAGGGCTCACTGCAGCAAGACAGGGCACAGTGGAGGGTTGGAGGCCAGTGAACTGCAGATCCCAGGTTGTGTCAATGTTAGGAGCAGGCATGTGATAAATGGAGTAGCAAATTAATTCAGAGGGATATTTAAGCATTGAATGTGCCCTGCTGATAAACATCCTGACAGCTTCAACATCCTGAGATAAACAACAGTTCTGATGAACTCTCAGCTAAGAAACTGTATAAATGTCCCCCCTGAAAAACAATCTGGGCAGGAAGTCCAAATATGGAACTCACAGCTCTTATTCTGAGAAATTCAAAAGTATTTATATTATCCTCCTAAAATATTTTTAATTGATTTTTTTTAAACTATTTTTTTTTAAGTGTTCAAAAAAAAAGTAAAATCAAACTGTGCTGCTAATTAATCCCTTGGCAGTTACAGAAAAATTATGGCATTGTTTAGGTAGAAGTTTGTCGACATTGGGAGAAAATCAGTCCTTGGAGTAGCTGCAAGTTTTACCTCTGCAGGATGATAACTGGAAGGAACAATAGAACTATGACCAAGCAATTCCAGCCTTCCTTACCATAAGTGCTGCAAAATAAACCTTTTCCACCCTGGAGGGATAAATGGTCTCATAGGACTTGGAAAACACAAGCGAAATGAATTTCTTTCTCCAGACAGAGCAACTGAGGCCCAGGGATGAGAGGCCAGGAGGGAATTTCCCGGCACTGAAGAGAGATTTTGGGATGTTGTCCCATCCCCTGGGCCACCTGATAATCCCAGGACTTGGCAGGACGTGTTACAGAAGGACTTTGGGTCCCAATCTGTGAATACTCATGGAAGTGCCATGTTCCCTCAGGAAGCCAGAAGTCATGGTGGCACTGGAATAAGGAGTGAAATAGAATAAAGAAAGGAAAAGAAAGGAAAAGGAAGGAAAAGGAAAGGGAAAATGAAAGTTTGGGAAGGTTTGGGCAGGGAAGGTTTGGGAAGGGAAAGGAGGCAAGGCAAGGTTTGGGAAGGGAAGGTTTGGGAAGTGAAGGGAAAGGGAAGGTTTGGGAGGGTTTGGGAGGGGAAGGTTTGGGAAGGTTTGGAAAGGTTTGGGAAGAGAAGGTTTGGGAAGAGAAGGTTTGGGGAAGGGGAAGGTTTGGGAAGGGAAGGTTTGGGAAGGGAAGGTTTGGGAAGGGAAGGTTTGGGAAGATTTGGGAAGAGAAGGTTTGGGAAGGGAAGGTTTGGGAAGGGAAGGAAAAGGAAAAGGAAAAAAGACAATTAGTGTGGTCTTCTACCCTCAAGTCTACCCTGTATCCTGACTTTGGATTATTGGATGCTGAGGTGAGAGGTAGAAAACGCACTAGTTGCATAGTACCAAAGTCACATTTTCCGAAGTGTTTTCAATCCTATCCTTGAGCATATTTCAATAGTTAAGAGGAAAGATGATCACCTGGGGGTAGTTTCAGGTTCTAAGAACCTCACCCTTAAGCTCTTATGCCTTATTATGAGTCAGGGAGTTCACTGTCTCCTGGTAGGCCACTAATCAGTAGTTTAAGGAGCAGGGTCACAGAGTGGGTGGTGGGGACAAATTTAAAGATTTCCCCTTTCAGCCATAAACGTGAGAGAGCAAAGAAGAGCTGACTTTTACTCTGAGCCCTCTACGTGGCACGGGGGAAGGAAAAGGTTTTTGTGGAAGGAGGCAGAGGCATCAGCAGGGGAAGACATTTAGCACCTGGATTGAGCCTGGCTGCAAATTTAGCAGCTGTTTTTACCAAATGGGAGCGAACTACTCCCAGAATAAATGAGCCTTGGCATGTAAAATGCTAAATCTTGAAGGAAAAAAGAGAAAAGAAGGTAGGTGAGATGTTAAACTAGCCCTCTCTCTCCATCAATGACACTGCAGGGAATTCTGTGGTTGCTGAGAGGTTAATCTGGGTCCTGACTTGTCCTCCCTGCTCCTCTGCAGTGGAAATGGGGACCTTTTCCATTTGGTGGCCTCAAGGAGGGTACAGCTCAGCCAGGGGCCGGGAATGGGTCTCAGCAGGAAACAGCTGCTCTCACCTGGTGCTCTGTGGATATAAAATGTTGCCTGAAACGTACAGAAGAAACTGGATCCCTCCGCACTGCAAAGCCTTTGTGACCCCCAATGTTCAGTAACTGTAAAGCAACTTCTCTGGCTCCAGTGGGGAAGAGCCTGAGGCTGGAAGAGGAGAGGTGGAGCTGTAGAAGATACACAAGACTTGTCCCTGGCTGGGGGTTTCACCCACAAATGCCATCACCATGGTTCTACTCCTTCCATTCTCTGCCTTAAAAGCCAGAGGAAGTCCTTAAACATCACCTGGTGCTGATGTCCAACACCAGAGATGCCAAATGGCACCCAGAGGGGGGATGTTCTGGGAGAGCATCAACCACCACCTCTGCCCTGGTACTTGGGTGGTTAAGCCACGGCTAAATGTGACAGTGTTAAGCTGATGTCATTGTTTAGGCCAGCTCTGGGAGGACCTTTGTGGCTTCTTTGAGACCACAGAGTGGTTGCTGCTCCTGGACAGCAGATTCCACAATGTGGTTTTGGCCTTGGATGGTTCAGGGACACGAAAGAACTGATGGACTGGAGGCAGGGAGCAGTGCCTCGTTTTGCACAGACACCTTTTTGGAGCAGTCCTGTCCAAAGCTGAGCTCATAAACTCCAAACTGCTTCCCAGAATCCCATGCAACTTCAGAGCAGCTTCCCTCACCTTCAGCTTTGCCTGTGCAGCTCTGAAGCCACATCATCAGCACACGATCCCCCATTAAGTGGAGTCCACCTGGGATGGGCAGTCATGGAAGCTAAGCTGGACCTCCTTGGAGTTCCTCCTGTGCAGCCTTACAAGCCACAAGTGCTTGGGAAGATCCTCAGAGACTTTGTTTTGTCCAGGTGGGATGTCCTTTGTGAGAAGGAGTCTGACCAGACATCATGGCAAAGAAAAGCTCTTCACTTGCTTTCACATCTGCTTTTAGGATTCTGAGCTCTGCTGGAGCAGAAAGGAGGTTTTATGGTTACATTTATCATTTTGGGCAGCTCAGGTGTTAGAGAGGGGTGTGACACATGTTGGACTGGGCCATGGCAGGGTCAGTCCCTGCTGTAGCCTTGGGACCCAATCACAAAGACCACTTGAGCACAGGGCTTCCAAGAACCTGAGACTGCTTTCCAGTCCAAAATGTGTACTATCCTTTTTCTGTTGTTCCAATGAGCCATCTGCATATGGGCTAAATCCTTTTTACGTCTTCTCCTTTCTTTTTTTTCTTTTTCTTTCTTCTTCTTTCTCTTTCTTCCTCTTATTGTTATTACCATTATTGCTATTATTATTGTCGTTGTTATTATTGTCACTATTATTGTTATTGTTGTGGTTGCTGTTTTATAATTTATCTTACTCATTAAGAACAATTGTTCTCGATAATTGTTGCTGGGAGATGTTCAGAAACAAGTAATGATTAGAAGAAGAGAAAATAAGGGAAAGTGATGGTGGAGAATGGAGGAGCAGGGAGTGAGGGGGAAGGATCCAGATATTCCCAGGGGAGAGTATGAACAAAGAATATTTAATAAAACTTTTGTAATCAGTCTTACTTTACTTTCCAAAAATGTCTGGAAAAGGGAAATATTCTTCTTTTTTTGAGAAATTTAAACCCACAGGGTCTGTGGGACAGACAGCCCAGCCTGGGGAAGAGCAGTTCCAGTGCCAGAGTTCCCTGGAGTGCTGGAGGCTGTTTGGGCCTCCTGTAGAGGAGGAATCTGGCAGGAAGGAGATCAGGGTGAGCTGGAGATGTCTCTCTGTGGTACCCACCTTCTCCCATCTCTCCAGGGACTCCTTGTGCCCCTGGATGGATCCCTGCTGAGGGCACAAAAGCTTTGGGTATCCCAGACCTGGAGTAAGCAAAGGGCTGGCAGAGGGAAGGAGTGACAGTGAAGAGTGTGGTGCTGAGGAAAATCCACCTTGTTTTCCATACTTCTGCCACACATCCTGCAGCTATAACACAATTTATAAAAGGAGAAAGGTTTCTGATAGAGGCCTTTCCTTCTACAGACATCCAGAGCTGTGAAAAAACAAGAATATGGCACTTGGAGAAAGTTTATTAGTCTTTCTTTCTTTCCTTCTTTCTCTCTTTATCTCTTCCCTTTTTTTCTTCTTTCTTGCTTTCCTTCTTTCTTAATTTTCTTCCTAATTCTTTCTTGCTTCCTTGCTTTCCTTCTTAATTCCTTACTCTTTATTTCTTCTTTCTTTCTTCATTCTTTCTTTCTTATTTTGTTCTTTCTTTTTTTCTTTTTCTTAATCCTTCCCTTCCCTTCCCTAACCTTCCCAAACCTTCCCTTCCCAAACCTTCCTAAACCTTCCTAAACCTTCCCAAACCTTCCCTTCCCAAACCTTCCCTTCCCAAACCTTCCCTTCCCAAACCTTCCCAAACCTTCCTTTCCTTTTCCTTTTCTCCCTCCCTTTTTTCTTTCCTTCTCTCACTTTTCCTTCTTAATTCTTTCTTCCCTGCTTTTTCCTTCTTAATTTCTTGATCTTCCTTCCTTCCTCCTTCCTCTTTCTCTCTTTCCTCTCTTATTTAGCCTTTTTCTATCACCAACCCCCACTTTTCCCTGTCCCTCTCACACTGCCCATGGAGTGTGAACCCTGCCAGAGGATTTGTGGACTCATCAGGACACACCAGCCTTGTTCTCATCCGAGGATTTATCTCCTGCTGGAGCTCTCTGCCTCCAGCAGAGCTTCCCACATCCCTTCCACCTCCTTCCCTCGGAAGGGGGGTCGGGCCCAGGTGCTTTATGTGCCCTTGTCACCAGCAGATTAATGGAAGCTGGGAGGACAGAGGGGGGTCACAGCACAGTGACCTGTGACCAGACACCCCCCATCCCCCTGAACAGAGATGATTTCTGGCTCAATCTCTCCCCCTGACAAGGTGCAGGACAAATGGTGAGGGCTGGTCATAAAAAAGGACCCTGTTCATTAAACACAGGGCTGTCATAGGACGGACTCATATCCCTGGGTTTTTCCCTGGGATGGGGCTGTAGTACAGAGAAAGCTGGATCTGATTTTGGACTTTCCACACCTGATTGTTTAGTTTAGCACAGCCTGGCTTTGCTTTGCATCTCCCTTTGACATAATCTTAGAAAATAGATCCTAATTTCTAGTAAGACAAGTATTATGCATTCCCTGTCCTTGGGCCATCTGAGGTGCTCCAGGCTGGCAGATATGAGAGTCCCAAACCCTTCAGAAATTGTGCTGGGGCCAGGGAGGGAATGGGATGTTTAAAACAGCACCCAGCACCTATTTGTAGACAACCCTGGCTTCTCCATGAAAATGCTTCCCCATGGAAATTCCTCCCTGTGCTGGAAACTCTCCTACCATCTGATTATTGCTTCAGATTTCACAGTGCCACCACCAGGGGCTTCTTCAAGACTTTCTGGCAGTGGGCAAACAAAAATATCAGGGAACAAGAATTTATTCTAAATAACTGAGGTTCTTATTGCCATGCAAATTGCATCATAATATGGGATGAAGTCGTGCTTGTTCAGGATCCCAAGACCCTCATGTCTGTGGTATTACCTGCACCTTGTCATGGCATTTTTGAACTCAATCAAAACTTACACCCCCCAAAAAAATCAATCTGTAATGTGACTTACTGGAAAAGTGGAGAGAAAGGAGGGAGAAGTTTAAAATTTGGGGATTTGCATTGGTCAAATTATGCCTCAGAAATGTGCAATTCATTATCTCTGTCCCAGCTGCCTGGAAACCTGAGAGGGAATTTGGATGCCTTGTACCTGGGGAGCAGGTGGATTTTGGAAAGGACATCGATTTGACTGAGGTGCTCCTGAGAGCCAGCCCAGTCTCCCAGGAGCAGCTGATCACACACTCCAAGACTGAATTTTTGCTGGAGAGGGAAGAAGTAGAGGAACTGAAGAACAAGGAACTGCAAGAGAGGTTAGAGGAGGAGGAGAGTAAAAAATAATCCCCAAAGGCATTTGCAAAATAATCATCTGTTGGGAGTGAGCATATAATAATAATAATAATAATAATAATAATAATAATAAACAACTACCAGCCTCTGAATCCCTCTTTTTCTCCCTTGTCCCTCTGCAGGAATATCTTGGCTGATCTGGCCCCTGCCACATCCCAAGCTCTGTGTAAGGAAGGGGAAGATTCCTGGTGGCCCAGAGGTTTGCAGACAAAGTGATGGATGCAAGAGGAAAGTTAAAGGAGAGAAACAATTTGCTCAGCAAAGCATCAAAAGCAAATATTCCTTCTCATCTGCACTCCACACCTTCCCCAGAAGTTGCTCACTGTTATTTAAATCACTTTATCCTGTTAATCCACAAAAGGCAGGTGAGATTAGGATGGGTTAGCACAGAACTGCAAACATATTATTGGGATACTTTCTGTGAAGACAAATAGGCTTTAAAGCACCTCAGTGCCCGATGCCAGAATGCTGGGCTTAATTAAGCAGCTACAGGGGCCATTTACAAATGTGATTTCTGGATTGATTATCTATAACTCTCTCTGCAGCCCCTGTTAACAGCCTCCCATGAAGAGGATTGTTTCCTATAAGTGGCTCATCCAGGAAGATGGGGTGGCTGCCTTTGCCAGGCATCTTATTCCAAAGGATCAGCCTGAAAATATTGACTAATCAGCAACAGGGGCAGAGGAGGAGGGATAAATCTCCTCGGGGGCTCGTGGGGGGGAGCATAACAGTGATGAATCTGCCGATTAAAAGGCTGTTGCACCACCATTAAGAAAGGATATAACATGTATATGTGAGTGTTTTAGGCCAGACCCAAAGCTTGCCCCATGTGTTTGTGTGGAAAGTTGGATAAAAACCTTGCCTAAAATAACAAAGTGAGGTTTGGGTGCCCTGTTGGAATGCTCAGTCATTAAAGTGTCCAAACAGGAGGCTGGAGAAGAGGAAGTTGGCAGGGAGAGGACAGGCTGGTTGTAAAACATTTCCCAGGAGGATCTCAGAACAAAAGGCAACATCTTCTAGTGTGACTTCCCATTGATTTCTGTGGAGCTGTTCTGCCATAAATCACCCATTTTCTGCCCTTAAATAACCAAGTTTCATAGGATCCCTGAGAAGAGGGGATAACCAGGAACAGGGTTTATTCTTTGTCTTCCCATCAGGAACTGCTGGCTACCTTATGTGCAGTTTGAAGAACAAGATTTAGACAAAACCCTGCAAAAGTTTATTCCCAACATGCCCCACCAAATGGAGATTCCAGCAGATAGGGCACAGACACTTACCCAAAGGATTATGACTGGGGGGATACCAACAACCTGTTTTTTTGTGGAGCTATCCACACATCCAGAGCTTGCTCAGAAATGCACACTTGATATCAGGGTGAGTGAAGTTCTGAGGACTTGCAACACACCTTTACCTGCCTTTCTTGCTGTGCCACCTCTTCACCTCCATTGCAAGATCTGTCTGTGGTTTGGAGCTGCTGAGCAAGAGAGGGAGAATAGGGGTGTTGTGAGAACCAGGTGCAGCATCATGTTAATATGGCAGAGGCAGAACAGCAGCATTTGGAGAAACACCACAGCAATTTGGGCTCCTCTCCCAGCCCAGGATCCCACAGGACGGCTCAGACTGGCTTTGTAAAGTGTTCAGGCAGGAGATCATGGCTTTGCATACATGACACCCTATTAATTATTATAAAATCATAAAATCATAAAGACCATCTATTTCCAACCCTCTGCCATGGGCAGGGACACCTTCCACTAGATCAGGTAGCTCCAAGCCCCTTCCAACCTGGCCTGGAACACTTCCAGGAATGGGACATCCACAACTCTGGGGAGGAGAGAGGGATGGGAGCACCTCCAGCAATGAAAATACTGTGAACCAGTGCAGACAAGAACCTCCAGATCTCCAAAGGAAGGGGTTTTTTGGGTGAAAAAGGGTCATATTCTGCTCTGGCAGGACCAACCTTGTGCCCAGTTGGGTCAGTGCAGCAAAAACACAGCTTTTCCTCAGCTGAGGGATGGAAATCAGCCCTCTCCCTTGGCTTCCTCCTGGCTGCAGAGCAGGGAGGACCACGGGGCTGCCTGGGGATGGCATCTGCCACTTCCCAACTCTGCGTGTGCCCTGGGGAGGAAAGAAAAACTGCAGCACGCAACAGACACGCAGAAGAAGAAGAAAGGGGGAGAAAAATAGAAGGGAAAAAAAAAAAGAAAAGAAAGATGTCAATAATTTAAGAGACAAAGCTTCTGCCATGGAACCCAATCTATTCCAGGCGCCCGCAGCAGGTTTTGGACACCTTGATTAATCATAACTCGCTACATATTATTTCCCTATAAGCAAACTACAATGTTACTCATATAAACAGCTTTATCTCGACAGCTGCAAAATGCCAGGATTTAATGTGGAATGAAGGGAGTTTTGCCATATGGTCCCACTCCAGGCCTGAGACGTTCTAATCCACAGCATATTGCCTCACGGAAACGGCGATTACGCGGAATTTCTTTCTCCCCCTTCTCCCTTTAATTGCATTTGTTGTCTCTAGTTCACATTGTCTCCTCTTTTTCCTGTAGGCTTAGAATAAATCAGTCTCTCAGGGGGAGCTTGGGTTGGGTTGCTTTCCTTTCTCTTCTCCTGTTCTTTGAGAAAGGGGTTTGGAAAGGCACCGAGGGGCTTCGTGGGGCTCAGTCACAACACCCATCCTTGCTGATCCCATATCCCAGCCCACTCCCCCACAGGCTGGCAGGTCAGGAAGGGCTTCCTGATTATGTCAACATTAACTGGAACTACCAGATGGCTTGTGCAGTGGAGACTTCTTATCTCCTCCTTGCTAATCCCCTTTCCTTTGATGAAAGGACAAGGGATGGCAATATTAACTTTAGCTTTTTCCTGCTTTCTAGCTGAAACTAGAGGACTCCAATCAAGTTCTCCCCCCCTGGGGACCCATTTTTGGGTTTTACCTGTAAGGAGATTTGGGAATAGACATGAACAGAGTGGCTACAAGGCAATGCCTGGGAGAAAGAGGATGCAGGTTGTGAAGATCTAATGAGAGATCAGTTCATTCTTGGGCTCAAGAGAGCAGAAATTGGTTGGGAACTGAGGAATTGTGCCCCCACCATGTTAAAACCTGTGCCTTGTCTTTTCCAGACTTGTTCTCTCTCTCTCCAGACCTATCCACATCAGTGGAGTGTGTGGAAAATGGAGTCTGGTCTTGGACAGGAATTAAATGATACAGGCATCATCTGCTGTGCTGGTGGGCAACAAGTGAGGGAAATCCACAATATCCTTCATTTTCCAGCAGCAGGTAGGACAAGTCTGGGATTGCACATCAACTCTGACTGAAGCAGCACCCAGGGAACACAGGAGTGTACTGAAGTGACCCAGGCCAAGTGGAAACCAGCCAGGTAACCACCTTCCATGTAGGATCCCTGGTGTGCCTCTGACAAAGAATCATGGAACCATTCAGCTTGGAAAAGACCTCTAAGGTCATTTACTCCAACTGTTAACCCAGCCCTGCCAAGTCCACCACTAAATCATGTCCTAGACCTTTCTGCCTGTACAGATATATTTGCTATCCCTTGTTTTTTCACAGGACCATTCTTTCTCACCAAAGAAGGGAATTCTTTGCTCTTTTGTAATATTTTTGCAAAGGTTTGGTTTACTTGGATCTGTGATTGTCATTTGCAGCTGCTAGAAAAGAAGGAAGCTTTGGCAACTAAGCTATTCCAACTCCTCTAGGCTCTCTGAAGACTTGGATGCAGTTTCTAGTTCTGCTGCAGAATTCCTGTGTGACCCACCTCATGCAATTTTTATAAGTTGCTTTTTTTTTCCCCTTATGAGAAAGGAAAATAAACAAGATACTTTCTCTCTGTTTCATTGCTCTTCCTGCTGTTTCTCTCCTGGCACTCTCACATCCCTATAGGATGGGTGTAACCCCACATTTAAGTCCCTTTCTCTGATAGTGATGTCCCTTTTTATGCCATAAAGGTAGGATTCTACGTGGCCATTGGAAGCAGGAAAGGAAAACCATGGGATTCAGTGGCAACAGAGAGATTAGCCTTGATATTAGGAAATGGTAATTGTAAGGAGAAATGAAGAGAGTTGTTCTGATCCTTGCAGCAATCCTGGTCATTGCTTTGGCAGGGAACATCACAGTGCATGGATACGCTGGTGGGAAAACCCATCCTGCTCCAAGCAACTGAGTCAGGGACCATGGGTCAGAGACAGGCAGTATGTCCTGAGTTTCAGCAGGGAGCACCTTGCTCAGCAAACAAAGCCAGGGACTGGCAACATGCACAAAATTCAAGGAATCATTGAGAGCAGGGTTGGAAAGGCACCCACAAGGTCATAACCATTGTTTGTCCAACTTCTCCCTGGATCTCTGGCAATTAAGGTACCTTACCCTGTTCCAGCACCCTGATCCAGACAAGTCTTTCCTCATGGGCTAAATCTCCCCTGTTGCAACCTGACCCCAGACTTTGCTCTCTCATCCCCAGTTCCCATGAAAAGTCTCCACATTTCTCCCATGAAGGTGCCTGAGGGCAAACTGTTCCGTGATGTATTTTGTTAATCAAATCTATGCCATGAGTCAAATGATGGAAAGGCAGATGGTAATCCTTTGGGCTTTAATAATTCACGTTAAAGCACTTCTTTGTTACCCCTTTTACCACATAAATCCATAACTCGATGCTGAAAGGGGAAAGAAAGGTTAATTGCCCACTTGCCCAAGTGTAATAGTGATGGGATTCATCTTTCCCCATTTCAGATGTCTAAAGAGAGTGTCCACAACTCAAATTCATGTCTTTTATGCAAAGCAACTGCTGTATTAGCAGCACAACATGAACATAAAGAACGGGAACATCAGTGAGACAATTTTCCTGGCTAAGAGGCAATGACATCTTGTGATCCTCCTGCTTCCAGGTGTGGTGCAAGGGCTTTGTCTGAACTGCTGGGGTGGGAGCAGGGTGTGAGTTATGGCCACTCAAAGTGTACTATCTACTCATAGAATCACAGGATGGTTTGGGTTGGAAGGGACCTGAAACTTCATCTTGTTCCACCACCCTGCCATGGGCAGGGACACCTTCCACTAGACCAGGGTACTCAAAGCTCCATCCATGGCCTTGAACATTTCCAGGGATGGGGCAGCCACAGCTTCTCTGGGCAACCTGTGCCAGGGCCTCACCACCCTCACAGCCAAGAATTCCTTCCCAATATCCCATCTAACCCTGCTCTCTCTCAGTTTGAAGCCATTCCCCCTTGTCCTGGCACTCCATGCCCTTGCAAACAGTTCAACCCCTGCTCTCTTGTAGCCCCTTTAGGTACTGGAAGGTTCTACAGGGTCTTGCTGGAGATTTTTCTCCTCCAGATTGCTTGGGGAACTTCCATTTACCATCAATCCTGGTTTAGGTGGCTTCAAAAAAACCCAGCTCTTGCCCAGTTACTTGGACAAACCTTGCAAGCGTTGGAGAAAGGAGCACTTCCAGACACCTTGCACCTCATCCTGCAGCCACTGCCTCCAGGGGAAAGGATGGATTTGTGTCTTATAGACTGAAAAGAGGTCTGGGGGCTCTGCTTTGTGGCCAGGTGATGTCTGAGGTTAAACCACATGAATTCCTGCTGCAATAACCACTCTGGGCCACATCCAACCTCAGCCACACTCAACACCAGAGCACCCACCCAGCCCTCCCAAACAGGTTGGGGATAATTGTCCAGGACTCTTTAGAACAAATTTCCTGCTCTTTTCTCTCTCCCTGGCAACAGACGAAGTTGTTATCTGAAGTGTAGCACATTTGCACACAAATGGAGGCCCATGTTTTGAGCAACAAATCATGGCTGGGCTTAACAAGAGTAAATATACACACACCTTGTAGCTGCTGTCCCTGGGGCATCCACAAATCAACAGCTGCCAGCCGTGGAAAAGTGGATGCATTTGAGCAAATTGTGGGAAAAACGCTGCCTGTGACCCACATGTAGCCAATTCTTGTTCAACAACATGAAATATAATTCACCCCCTCCAATTCACGTCCTTTCGAACAATATATTTCACCATTATTGAGAATATTAGGAACTACAGTAGCATGGAAACTGTTAAACTTTAATTAAAATTGAAAAAACAATTCTTTTAAATGTATAAACTCTAAATGGAGAATCCATAGGAGCTATAAATTATACAAAATATTTTGTATCTCTGTATGTATATTTAATGGAATCGTTATTATAGCCAATTACATCACAAATCTTTTAATATTTCATGGAACAGGTAAACTATTTATACTTTTTATGCATAATATAACATTAATTTAGCAGCAGCTCAGCCTGCCCATGTGCCTTCGGATTTGCTTTCATTTGCATATTGCTGAATTTACACAGTAAGTTTTGCTAATTAATTTTTATCTGGAACCCTCTAAAGCAATGCCACGTTCACACTCCTCCAAGGATGTGGTTGTCTCTTCCCAGGGAATGATTTAATAAGAGAGAGGACTTTTCCTTTCCTGGGGAAGTTCATGGGGTTCATAAATTCAAAGCTAAGAGCCTTCCCCGTGGCTTGGGTGGGTTAAACAACACACAAGATGTTGCCTTGGCCTTGGCTTAATCCAAGGACTGAATCTGTATCCCTGTAAAGAGCTTTCTGTGAAGACCAGAATCTCATCTGATCTCAGAATCACCATTACAAAGTCTGAATTTTTGTTCTGGTGTTTAATAAAGCATTAAAAGTAACATCAGTCTAAAGAAAGACTGTTAAAAAAAAAATCCCCCGGGTTCTTTGAGTCTTTGTGTTGCACCTGGAAACTCTTAGTGTGACCACAGACTCTCAAGGCTGAATAGTCAAAAGAAGTTGCTTGTGTGCTAGTTTTAGAGGTCAATGTTATAATCCTGTGCCATTCAGCTTCCAAATCATCACAAAATGTATGGAAAAAATTGCTTTAGCCACCAAAAGAGTTCCCATTATTCTCTTCATAACCAGTTATAATAGTTATGCAAACACCTCACACTTTAATGTGAGCTTTTAACAGTAATTTCATCTTTAAAGCTCGGACTCATTTCGGTTCCACAGGACCTTTAAGATCATCAAGTCCAAAATCAGCTTCAGCAAAATCAGCTGAAATCCTTGTAAATCAGAGCAATGCAGCTCTTTGAGCTGCCTTCTCCTCCCCTTATGATTGCAGTTAATTAACATAATGAACTTTCTGCCTTCCAAAATGTACATTTTATCCACCCCCCTGAATTTTGCGACAATTCACCGGAGATTAATCACCGAAAGCAGCATTTCTGTTTAAAACTGAATAAGTTTGTGCCGTCAGAATTTACCAACACCTCTGTTAACAGTCAATGTGAACTGGTGAGTCTTGAGCAGGGTCCCACCTCAGGGCTGGAGTCAGAGGTGCTCAAATGGGAATCTGCACAAAATTCATGTGCATGAGTCAAGCCCTTGCTGTCACGGCCTCCGAGCTGAACTCTCCTCTGACAGGCAGGGGAGTAAAATCAGCACCTGCCTCTAATCCTGACTCTGCATTTGGGTGAGATGAACCATGGCCTAAAAGTCTCAGGATCTCTCTGGAGGCAACAAAATTAGTCCAGACAACCGACTCATGTGTGAAAATCTATGGCACAGGTGTCTACATTCAGTCAAATGAATCCCACCCAGGCCTTCAAAGGGTCATTTGTCCTCATTTTTCCTCATTTTTCTTACCTGAAATCATGGGGGGGGGATCTACCAGTCTTACAAGATTTTGTCTGAAGATGATGGACAACCTGGGAGATAATTTTTGAGCAACACAGTAGTGCCAAGTTGATGATGGATATACAACCTTCACGCTCTCAGAGCTGCACTGAGCAACTCAGAATCAAAAGGGAAGCCAAAAGCTGACCTCTCCCAGCCCCTGATCAAGACAAAGTGTTGGATGCTCCCTCTGCCTTGCTGAGCACCATCAAGTTGGGAAACATCACCATGTTTTTTAAGAACAATCTCTGTAGTTGTCAGGCATCACGAGATAGGAACCCTGCTCCTCCTCCCCGTACTCCTGCCTCCAAACTTTGTTCTTTTCCATGATTTCTAGCAGACATTTTTCTCCTTGGGTGATCCCTGATGGGAATTTTGAATTGGAGCTTTTAAACTATGGAACAGAGCAGCAAGTGACCCATTTTTGGCAACGGTGAAACTACAGAGAGATGAAACCGGAATTAAACCTGGGCTGGGAACTGGGAAGTAAAGGTTATTTCTTTAGATGTCAGCAAGGAGAATGAATCAGTCATAACCACTTAAGGAACCTCAGGGAACAGTTCAGGTATATGTGATGCATGAAGGCAGATCTAATTGGGGTGATTTTGGGGAGAAGAGGTTCATAAAAGGCGTCTGTCTCCATGGTAACTGAACATGTAGGAGGGCACTTGGTCTGGCTGATCACCAGAGACCTCAGCTTGGGACTGTCCAGCTTTTAAATAAAGCCTAATTGATTGTTTCCCACGTTTTTTCTCGAGCAGCAGTCTGCCTCTCTTCCACCCATGTTACACATGAATGATTTCTTCCACCAAAATGCCAAAAAGCTCCGCTTTCCACAACAGATCCAGACTGCTGGAAGTGCAGTGGGGGAAGCCCCAGACATTCAACCCCTTGGTCTCCAAAGAAAACTTTATCATGCACTAAATCTTGTCCAGATGTGGCACATTTTCTAGAAATCACCGGACCAACACAGGCAGGGAATGAATCAAAGTCACCGTGGCCTCATGTTGATTCTGAGGACTAAATATATGTTTTTTGTTAGTTAATTGAATTATACCCCCACGTGGACCATGATTGCATTATTCCCTAGCAATCAGCAAGAGAAAACACACTCTGCTTTTTCCAAATGAATGGAAAGGGATCAATAGGAAAAGCAAAAGACTGCCCCTACGTTCACAGATATTGCTTCAAAGTTACTTGATGTGGATTGGCAGGTATGGAAAAGCAGGAAAATATAAAAGATGATAAAAATAGTTCTACTTAAGCTCCTAAAAACAAAACTCTTGTAACTTTTTTTTGTTCTGCAGGAGCAACAGAGGTGCACTGCAGCATCATTCATAGCTCTTTGTAAAGATCACTGGGTTAGGGCAGTTAATTGTTTTTCAAGATTAGCCCACGGATAAAATCATACAGATTTCGAGGACAATGCTCTGTGTATTGCCAACAATATATTAGTTCATCTTTCAATTGATAAAATAATTAAGGGCTCGGTTGAAAGGGCATATTTCTCTCTGTGGCCACTGGTGCCTGAAAGCATGAAATTTCAAAATGTTTCCAATAGTTGTTCATTGAAAGAGCAATAATCCATTTTCTGCCTAATTATTTTCAAGAGAGCAATAAAAGCTGTATTAGGAATATTTAAAACTGCAAAAAGTGCACCACGTTCAAATGGCCTGAACTTTGGTGGTGTACCATCATTTGCAGATAATGAAAACGTTAACCTTGGGAGAAACCATTTTGCCTACAAATTAATGACAAATAAGAGGAATTTTAGCTGCAGACTAATTGCTGGGTTCGTACACTGCAGAGTGTGCTATATATAAGTTGTCATTTGGTTCTGCAGGTTATAAAACCAACTTTTGATTCACTTTTCCTCATCTGACAAAGGGTTTCAGAATGACAGAAGAGGCTTAATAGCTTTTACTGCAGAACAGATGAAAACACTGAGGAATGCCACCAATAAATGGGTCTTAAGATGCTTCCTAGTTATTAGAAATTAACTCTTATGGCAGAGGAAGATTGCTCAGATACAATTTTCAAATTCCTGAAGGATGATGAAGATGGGGATGGTACTTTTAGGTACTCTAACTGATTTTATTTCTTTTCACTGAAAGTTAAAAGCTGTTCTGGGTTGTGGGGTTTTATGATTTATTCTTTTTTTCTTTAATGGCACAGACATAAAAATAAAACATTCTGAACTTGCATGAGAAGAAATTTATGATATAATGAGTTCACTGAAGAGTGAAGTTAAAACAAGAAATGGTAAATCCTTTGGTCACAGTAGTAACTCCTATCAGAAAACAAACCATTACAAAGTAGAAAATACAGAGAAGGATTTTAGTTCTCTAATGCTTGACTTCACAATTTGATTTCAGCAAGGAAAATCCCATTCATCAGGACCCCATCTCTGAATCACATTACTCTGGAGCTATTTTTTCAATTCTCAGTTCTCTCAGTCTCTTAAAAACTCATGGAAATGATGCTCTTGGGTTGTATCACAAGTGTCCTGAGGACAGAGCTGGGGACACCAGTTGGGGTGCTCTGCCACTGCACCGGGGACCAGGGAGGAGGGAGCAGGGGATGGGGATGGAGGGGGGAAGAAGAAACCCCACCATGGACATCACATTCCTGCAGGGAACAGCTCAGGGTGGTGGCACTGGAAGTGAGAGGCAGATCCAGCATGTCTCTGTCACCTCAAGGGACAGTGATTGACTGAACATCAAATCAGAGGAAAGAGGAGACACAGGAGTATTTCCTTGTATAACAGTTTTAAGGGTATTATTGGGGCTTTCCTGTGCCACTTGGGACTGTATCAATGCTGTGGGAACTGTGTGTTTTCTATTGGTTGGAGTGTAAAACTCTGGTTAAACCAAACACGTGTGGTGTGTCCCTTTCCAAGATCTTGAGTGTAACACTCCCTGCCTCTCTCATGGACCCCTCTGTGTTGCTCTTCCCAGGATTTGCTATCTCTGCCCTGCAGGCATTTAACACTAAGCCCAAGTGATCCAAACCAGTCATTTCCACGTATCCAGTGGTAGAAATCTGTATTTGGTTGTCTTCTGTTTACAAGCATAGATTTGGAAGGTCTCTGGATCACTTCATGGGTGCAGTGGGGTCTACACTGTTGCCTTAAAAGCCAGAAAATAACTCTCTAAAACTCTTTTGAGCGTTAGAAAGCAAAAAGCACCCGTTTATTACAGCATGCTGGATGCACAGAGATATTTTCCAAAGTGTGCATAACTGAACTATGTAGTTGTTACAACTTTATCCTATCATCTAATTACAATATTTGGACATCTGTTACACCCATTTCCAAATCTGTCCCTCCCTTAGTACCACCCTCAATACACCTCCCACATTTGAGTGAAAAATCCCAAAGCCCTTATCTTCATCTTCCTCATCTTATTCCTTGGCCTTTGGCACAGTATCAGGCCTTTTGGAACGCTTTCAAGGCTCCTCAATAGCTTTGGCTGGTTATATCAGGTGTTATGTCTCTTTCTCAGAACATTTTTACAGATAGAAAATCCTTCACCCCCTTAAAATCCCTTGTCTGTTGAAATTCTTAACAAAGAAGGTTGAACAGCACTTTTAGAAATCTTGTACAGAGGTACCAGAAGGCTAAAGGTACTAGGAAGCTACACTAAAATCTCTATAATATGGATTTTAAGGTATCAAGATGTTAGTTTTCCTGCTGCATTTCTCCTCTACTGCAGTGTCAGTCTTGTGGCTGAAACCTGTGTGGCCATATGGACACTGAGGTCAATGTGAACCAGAGAACCATAAAAGGGTTTGGGTTGGAAGGGACCTTAAATCCCATCTCATTCCAACCCCATGGCCATTGACAGGGACACCTTCCACTAGACCATGTTGTTCAGAACTCCATCCAACCTTCCTTAGCCAGAAAGAGGAGTATCAATCCCAGGCAGGAAAGACTCAAGTGTGATTTATGGTGAACATTTACCTGGGTAGGGATATAAACTTCTCTTTGTGGGTTGAACAAACTGCAGGTACAGACTTCAGCAAATGAATGGCAATTATCTTCTGCAGCAAATGATCAACACAGGTACTGCAGGAACAACCCCCAGGTGCTGAAATTACTCTTGATAGGTTTTGAGCTCAGGAAAATTTTAGCCCTTTTTGTTGCCCATTGCACCTCAAAAAGCATCCCTTAGACTTAGGAGTGGATTCTCTGGTGTTAAATAGATACTGGGCCATCAGTTGCTCCATCCTTCACATGGATTATACCTGCAGAACTCACCCAGACCAAGCTCATATTGCTGTTGGAAAGTGTCTCCTGCCTGTGCAGTGATGTGTTTCCACAAAAACATTCAAGATATAATTCCTGCAGTGCCTGAGTGTTGCAGCTGAGGACACCACCCTCCACAGAGTGAGACAAAGGGGAGCAGATTCATTGCTTCAACTGACAGATAAAAGAGGTGTCAGTTTGTAGGAAAGTTTGAATTTTAGCCATAGAATCCTAGACTGGTCTGGGTTGGAAGATCTTAAAGATTATCCAGTTCCAACCTCCTGCCATGGGCAGGGACACCTTCCCCTAGACCAGGTTGCTCCAAGTCCTGTCCAACCTTGGACATTCCCAGGGATGGGGCAGACACAGATTCTCTCACAGGGAAACCTGTGCCAGGGCCTCACCACCCTCACAGTCAAGGGTTTTCTCCTAATATCTAATCCAACCCTGCCCTCTGTAAGTTTGAAGCCATTCCCCGTTGTTCTACCTCTACACACCCTTTTAAAAAGTTCTTTTCCATAATATCCCCAAAGATAGACATGGACTCCTCCAAGAACCATTCAGAGAAAAAGATGATTTTTCGCATCATTTAAATTCTATCTATATTTGTAGTTGGTTTGCTTGGTTTTTGGTGTTTGTTTGTGGTTTGTTTTTTTTTTTTGTCTATTCGTTTTTTTCTTGCTCTTTAGAATCATCTAGTTTAGATTTCATAAATAAATATTTTTATCTCTCTTCTCCTGGAGGTTAGGGTAATTTTCAGATAACATCCCATCACTTTCTCCTTAGAGGTATTGTGATCCTAAAATTGGGTACAAACTATGAAGAGCCCAAAGCCTTAACATAAGCTATAAAACACTTCAAGGGATAATAGGATATGCATCCACTTTCTCTGCATGAATGAGCTGCTGCTGCAGAGGTCAGAAGAAGGAGAACTGTCTTCTAACACCCAGCAACTTGCAGGAAAACTCACTTTTGTGTTGCAAGGAAGGCAGGAGCATCCCTAAAATTTTAGAAAAGGCTTGACAGGGAGGTATGGAAGCACATTTAATCTGGAAATAGAAAAGGGCAGGAGAAATGGGGCTGTGGGCTGGGCTGGACAATGAATTCCAGGGCACAGCCAGAGAGAAATGACTCATAAAGTTAATTGATGGCTGGTGGGTTTGTCACTTACATTTTTCAGCCAGACCCCCTCGTGGAAAAAAGAAGGATTCGTCCTCTCATGGATGTTAAATGATAGTGGGATTAGTGGCCCAGGAATTATGAAGTCCTGCCTTTGAGTTCCTCTGGCTCTGAGCATTAATCAGATAATTGTCTGGGATGTGAGACACTTCTACCTGATCCTGCCTCCCAAGCCTCGGTGCTAAATCTTAGCCCTGCTTTGGGCTGACTTCACCCAGGCTGGGCTTTGCTGCTGTGGAGTTTCTGGCTCCTTTAATATCCACTTTTGTATGGAAACAGCAGATGGAGAGAAGAGGGGTGGTTCCAGGAACACACCACCGGGTGAGATGCCTTGGTCCTCTGCTATTATGATATATGTGCTATTCAGTCTCTTAAATAAAGGCATCAGGCCCCCTTTAGTCTTGGTTTCTTATCCTTCCTCCTCTGATATCCTACTCCAAACCCTCTGGTTCTGATGATTTGACTCTGTTTTCCTAATTTTCAGCTCAAATTTATTCACAAAGCCTCTTATCTCTCTCTTTCTGTGTTCGTGGTGGCAGTCCTGCCCTTTCTGTCAGGGTTTTTACCACCTTCCCTAGTTTTACACAGTCTAGCAAAATTTTTCTGAGTGATAATTTGCTTCAGGAAATGAAATGTGGTGAGGCTCCTCTCCTAAAACAGGTTTTGCTGCTCCTCAATCACCTGATGGGCCCTTCCCTGTGCTTGTTCCAGGATAAGTTAATTTATAGAACACAGATGACCCAAATTGTACATTTCATTTACCTCCCCACCAACACAAGATTGTGCTGACCTGCAAAGAAACCCAATTTCACATCAGTTATAGAGGAAAAGGCAGTTGCCAGGGTGTATATGGGAGTGAAAGACAGATGGGAGAGGCTGGATATTATTCCCAAGATCATGCCTCAGACAGGATCCATCACTTCTCATCCCACAATGAAGCATTGCCAGGACAACTTTCCCTCCCAGGAGTTCCTTTTATGCATTTTTTAATCAGCACTGAAGCAACTGGCAATGATGACATGGAACATGGCTTGGAGATAACAACCCCTAGAGATGAGTGAAGGCAGCTGTGCCTCAGAGACGGGTGTTTGTGCTCTCTGCAGATGCTGCTGTCTCTGTTTTCGTCTGCTTCACCACTGGGGGATTTCTCTGCAAACCCAGTACCTGCCTGGAATTCCTCTGGCTGGATGTTGGCGTAGAATCATGGAATCATAGACTCACAGGATGGTTTGAGTTGGAAGGGACCTTCAAGACCACCTTGTTCCTTCCACCAGACCAGGTTGTTCCAAGCCCTGTCCAACCTGGCCTTGGACACTTCAAGGGATGGAGCAACCACAGCTTCCCTGGGCAACCTGTGCCAGGGCCTCACCACCCTCGCAGGGAACAATTTCTTCCTAAAATCCAATCTAAACCTACTTTTTTCAGTTTAAAGCATTTATAGGATGGGCACCTCTTTTTAGGCTAATCACCCTCAGCTTCTTCAGTCTCTAGAGTGCATGAGGCTCCTTGATTTATGACCTAAAAGATGTTACTATAGAGAGTGCCAAGGATGGGATGCAGCCACATGCCCTGGATCTGGCTAAAGGCGGGTTGGATAAGCCCTGTTGTTATTTTCCTCTTTGAATGAGAGCTAAGAGTGACCTACAAGGTAGCAACACCCCCAGAAAAGGACTGTATTCCAGAGTCCCAGGACCTGCTGGAATCCTTGTGCTGCCTTTCTCCATATCAGGGTTTTAGCCAGGAGTGTTTTATATGCACGTGACATTCCTCACATCTCTCAGCTTGCACGGCCAGCAAGGTGTGGGGAGTAATTTTTCTCCTTGTTGCTGCTCTTAGATTTCAGCCCTGACAGTGGGATACACCTTGCTGGATATGAGAAGTGGGAAGAATTCCGAGTGACTTTTTCTGTCTGCTGGGCAGGGTTTGCAGCTTTGTGATGCCACATAAATAAGTTCATTTCTGATTTGTAAACAGGGTGTATTTGAGGAGGAGGAGCTGAAGGATTCTCCTTTGAAGGCTCTTGTCAGAGATGTCTGAACGCAGCTGGCAGACAAGTGCAAAATGAGATTTGAGGGTAGGAAGGAGAAGGAGGAAAATGAATGAAGGTGGAAAATTTAAAATGAAAATACAAAACAAACTTGTCACGTTTGGTTTTGTTTGGTTGGTTGTTGTTTTTTTTTTTTTTGGTGGGATGGATCATCAGCAAAATGAATCATCTTGGGCAAGCAGGGAGATAATTCTGCCCTTGAGACCTTTAAAGAATGATTTACAAACTTTGCCTGCTTCATGCCCTGGGTTAACACAGAGTGGCCAGATTTCTCTGGAGGTCAAACAAGATGAGAATGGTCCTTCTGATCTTAATGTCACAGCATCTCATCTTGCAGGGAGAATTAGCATCCATGTTTATAAACAGGGAAAGCAAACCTGAGGAGCAGGAAGGGGCATCATGAGAACTTACTGAGCAGTGAGGGTCATAATGCCCAGAGAGGCTGTGGATGCTCCATCCCTGGAAGTGTTCAAGGCTGGGTTGGATGGGGCCCTGATCAACCTGAGTGACTGACAGTGGGAACAAGATGATCTTTAGAGTCCCTTCCAACCCAAACTATTCTGTGATTCTATGATTTGAATTTACTCAACCTGCAGCCTTGGTCAATGCCCCTTCTCCCAGGGAATGGCTTCTCCCACCTCATGCTTGGTCCATGGTGTTCCAAAGCCTCCCAGGGTGGGTGCAGACCTGCTCAGCTGTGCTCTGATGTCAGGAAGGACAATGCAAGGAAAGCAGAGCTCCCTGCTCTCTCTCAGGGTCAGGATTGACCATGTTCTACCTAAAAATAAAACCATGTTTGGAGGTGGAACAGAGATCCTTGGCTCCCATTCTCGTGTATCTGTCACATCATGTGAAATGTGCTTCACTGACCCATTTTGTACACCTGCCCCAGGTCCTCTTGCTCTGATATAACCTTCCTCCTCCTCTGGGAAATTCCAGGTTGGGATGCTCAGAAAGGAAGATGTTTTTCCCAGCTCTCTCTTCTAACTGTGGGGCCAAGTGGATGTATGATTCAAACACATCATATCTCATAAAGAAACTTACCAGAAAATATGCAGAACTTTCCGGAAGGGAAAGAAACCATAAAATCCAGCTGACACAGCCCTGGGGATCTGTGGCTGTTGTCATTACTTGCCTATAAGGAGTCAGGACCACGCAGGGATCTGTCACTGCCAGGAGGCTCTTGAACATCTGTTGCAACTGCAGCAGCATCAGAATGAGGAGGAAAAGATTAATCATGCTCTGGCTTTTCCTGGCTAATGCATCTTCCCTGGCAGCCTGGAGTCAGGGACAGGGCTGTCCTGAACTCTGGGGGGTCAGTGGGGACATCCAGACAGCTGGGAGGCTCTGGCCTTGAGTGGCTTCATTTAAAAGTTGCTCTCTGCTTAGATTGCTTTTAAAAGTTGCTAAGTTGCTTTTTCCCCCCCCTTAATTCCAGCTTCGAGAGGAATGAATGAGCCTGGAAATGAACACAAACAGAGTTTGGAGCTGGGATGAAGGTTGGTTTCATTTGAACAAAGCAACCATCAGAGCCAGCGGGGCTCTGAAACTTTTGGGATCAGAAAATGGGGATGCAGGTGGGGATGTGACACATCATAAAAGGCCTGGTAAGAAAAAGGTGAAAATAAAAATTTAGAACAACTACAAACCCTCCCACGATTGGATCGGCGAGTGTTTGTTCAGGGGGAAGCATTTACAACCTCCCAACATGACTTCAGGGGTTGTCAGGGGGCAGGGAGAGGCTGCCTCTGTCCTGAGGGATGCAAAAGGCTTCTGCTCACAGCAAACTCAGATGGTAAATGTCTCTCTCCACTGCAGGTCACAGCTGCTGCTCCAAAATCAGCAAAGGAAAATGGAAGAGGATAAACTGTGTCAAACTGGCAGGGTGCACAGAGGGGAACACCATCCTAGGCTGCAGAGAATCATAGGATCATCAAGGTTGGAAAAGACCTTCAAGATGATCAAGTCCAACCTTTGACCAAATTCCACCGTACCCACCACACCGTATCACAAAATGCCATGTTCCACTGGTCTTTTGAACACTTCCACGGCTAAGAACTCTCTGAGCTGTCTTCATAGAAGGATTTACAGGTTTTAATGTCACCTGAAGGTACTGGGATGAGTACTGTGGCCCATGGTAGATGAAATAGGTGGTTGTTTTATGGACCCTTCCGTTGAATGTCTGCTGGGCAGTGATGGCTCCATGATGCAGAACATCTACAGACCTGCTCCCATTCAGATAATTTTTATACTGGATCCCAAAAATTTGGTTTCAGTACAGATGTGCTGCCTGGAAGGTCCAGGTAAGCTCTGTGGTTTCCCTCACATAAATAAGATTCACCCAATTCTTAAAGACTTCTCCTTTCTGAGCCCCTTTAAAAGGACACAATTGCAAGGGGTCAATCCCAACCCCACTTTAGGAATAACCAATCTGTCTGTGCAAGTGAGGAGCAGCAAATATGTCTGTGAAAACATCAGGGTAAGTGCCAGTAATGATGATTAGATAAACTCCCAGGTGCTGAGATGATGGAAGGCAGAGCCATCGAGCTGAGTGCAGGAATAGACTGAATGCAGCACATTTTGGTACCACAGCATTTCACAGTTCCCTCACATTTTTGTTACCTCACAGATTCAGGGTGAAAATGGGGTTTTATTCAGTTTTGACAAGATCATTTCTCCCTCTGCAAGATGGGCCATTTAAGAAATAAATGTTGTATAACAGTATTTATTTGAAGGCTGTGGAAGGAGGAAATAAAATAGGGAAGGAAACAAACTGTTTCTGGCTCTCTGTGAAGACAAAGCTACAAACACCAAAGACCAGATTCAGCCACAAAGTGTCCACTTAGTCCCATTGGTGTATCCTACCACCTTCAGAAGTGAACAGTGAAAAATATTAGGGGATGTTCAGTGGAAATGAGAACAATTGCATCTGACCTCAGAGAGAAGAGATATTTCTGGATCTAGAGTAAGATCTAGGTAGTTTTATTCGAAACTTTTATGCCATGCTTACTCCATCTCCTTTGATGAACCAGAGCAAAGCTGTGGCTTTTCATGGTCATCCATGAAAAGACCTGGACTCTGGAGAGGACCATGACCACAAACCACAGCTCTCATGGGGCACTTGGGAGGGATTTCACAGAATCACAGGATATGCAGAGCTGCAAGGGACCCACAGGGATCATCAAGTCCAACCTTTAGCCCTGCACAGGACTGTCCCCAAGAGTCACACAGTGGGCCTGAGAGGACCACTCCTTGAGCTCTGTCAGGCTTGGTGCTGTGCCCACTGCCCTGAGGAGCCTGTTCAGTGCCCGACCACCCTCCGGGGGAAGATCCTTTATTTAATATCCAACCTCAACCTCCCCTGACAAAGCTCCACACGCCATTCCCTGGGGTCCTGTCCCTGGTCCCCACAGAGCACAGCTCAGTGCCTGCCCCTCCTCGTCCCCTCCCAAGGAAGTTGTAACTGCAGTGAGGTCTCCCCTCAGTCTCCTCTTCTCCAGGTGAACACACCAAGTGCCCTCAGTGTCCTCACACGGCTTCCCCTCCAGGCCTTTCCCCATCTTCATTACCCTCCTTTGGATTTCAAAGCTGTTGAATCTCAGTTGTGAGGCAACTGAAGAGCTGTTGGCAGGTTTGTGACCAAACTCCACTTTTAAAACCTCCTCACTGCCTTGAACAACCTCCCTCCTTCCTTCAGGGGGGCAGAGAGAACTGCAAGGAACATCTGTGCCCGCTCTCCGAAGCCGCTCGGAGCGAGAGCGTCGAACAGCGTCTCGGGCCATTAACCCTGGCAGTGTGCCATGAAAACCCTTCCACAGCCTGTCTGCCACCCTGATGGATGATGGCAGGTCCCAGAGCTCGTTCCCGGCCACTGACTTGCGGTAACTTACTCTGGGGGTTGAGGGTGGAGGAGGAATAAATAGTGTGTGAAGCATCCGTGGGGGAAGGAGGAAACTCCATCACTGCGCGGATGTGGAACATCCCTCCCCGACCACCCATGGACACTGGTGTAACACTCCTGCCCTGGAGCTGCAGCTCATGGGCTCAGCCAGGAGTTTTACTTTAAAATATATATATATATATAGGGATCTTTTTTGATAATTTAGGGGAGAAAATAGGACAACTTGGCTAAAGTTCAAAAAGGCACCGCACAAGCTGGACAAAATGTTCCACCACAATGACTGACTCAGCACAGACTAATCCACAGCACTTGAGTCAAAATCCAATACCTCCAGCTTTAAGCCACCCAAAGCATCAAGAAAGGAGCTTCTTCTCTTCAAGACAAGAAGAGGGAACAATAAGAGAGGAGGAGGAAGAGGGAGAGACAGATTATACAGCTACCACTGGAATCTTGTAGACCAGCTCTCACACATCCAGTGGCAGGGCTGTGACACGTGGCAAACACGTGCCTTTGGTTTTATCTGCTCTGGTCCCTATGGCCACCCCCCAGGTGGGACCTCTGACCCACCAGTCACTCTGGGCTTCCAGGGCAGGGTGAGGGACAGTGTCCTCACTGTCCCTGCCAGTCTGAGCTGCGTCAGGGGCTCTAGGAGCTGTGGGGTGTTATAGGGCAGTGTCCTCTCTGTCCCTCCAGG
>NW_020884983.1:638014-845623 GCF_003945725.1 Corapipo altera | reverse complement strand
CTTTTGTAAAACTGTGGGAAGGTGTAATTAATTCTGACATCAGCAAGAAAGCTCCCTCTTGTTATTTTCCCAACTCTTACCCTCCCAAATTTTTCCTTTCCCAAACAATATGTGAGATTAGCCCTTAATTTTCTGCATTTTCATGCCTTTTCTCTAAGCACCAAAAAAGCTGCTGCTCCCTTAAAATTCTACTTCAACACCAGAAATTTTTGATTTTGTCAACTTTTATAAATTACTGCCCAAATATTTCAGCACCCACTTGATTTGTGTAATCCTATCAATTTTATTCAGGTTTAAGCCCCGTGAGTTATAAAACCGAGGCCTGTGATGTGCTGTAAATTTGAAAGCCCATGAAACATTTGTGCCCAATTTAAGAGCACGATAAAAGATCAAAACACTTTGCTGTGCTGGGAACTCTTGAAAGCTGTGCAAAATCCACTCAGTTATGAAAGCAGTGGATGGAGAAATTACGTATAAGTTGTAATTCTGAATATATGTAGAGAGACATCATTCAGAGGTAGAGAAAGTGCCTTGTAAAATTGCCAGAGTTTATCAAGTTGTGACATTTGGCTGTCAGAGTCTTCTTGGCTACTGAAAATACTGTGTAATTCAGCACCTCCAAGCACCAGCTGATGCAGGGAATGAGCTCTGTAGGCTGCTGGTGGGATACAACAACCAAGTTAATGGCCATGAATCCAGCAGAGCTCCTGTTGAGGGAGGACTGGGAAACCGAATGGATCTGTGTGAAAGATGCTCCCAGGCTGCCGTGGCTGTGAGTGTCTTAGACAAAATTCATTAAACAAGCCCTACCATCGAGTCAGGAGGTGCAGAAAGAACTCCCTTGCTTTCTAAACTCCCTCTCAGAGAGGAGTCTGGGTGAGGCTGAATCCAATCCCAGGCTTGGATTACATCAACGGTTTAAATTTAAGGAATTACAGAGGTGTGACTGAACCACTTTTGTCCCCCAGGTTTTAATGATTGGCAAAATGAGAATATTTATATAAAATTAATCACTTATTATGATCAGAGAAAGACCTTAATCAGAATTATTTGCTATACCATATAAACACTACAACTACTAGTAGTATAGTATAAGATAGGACAGTGCACTATATTGAAGCAGTTATTGGAACAATTACATTAATGCTGGCAAAAGGAAATAATTATTAAGTAGAGATTTGATGTAACTCACCCAGACCAACCCTCATGGGGAGATCTCTTTCTCTCAACCTCAAGAAGTGTTCTTGGAGGGTGTCCCCAGCCAAGGGAGGTATCTCCACACACTCCTTAAGAAGGGTTATGTCAGAAGAACCTCACTGCATGAGAGGGGACTGGACTTTTATAGCATAAAGTCATTGACTGCCAGTCATAAATTTACAGGTCAGCTACAAGCTTATCTGTCACCTCCAACTTCAAAAAGGAGGATGTGTGTTGGAATTTTGGCAAACCAGGCTGCTTTCAGCATAATTCAACACCAAAACCAGCACCCTGGTGCCACCAGTAACTTCTCACAGAGAGCTTGCACTGTTTGCATTCTCTGATTTTGGGTCTTATCAGGGTGGGCCCTCCTGCCACACAGGTGGCCAGCAAAAGGAAAACACTCTGGATTTCAAATCTAAATGCCTGGCAGTCTGTTTGGTTGTGATCCTGACACCTAAAATGCCCAGCTTGTGGCACCCAAGGAATCACATCTGCCCAGGCAGTGATGGAGTGTGTGTCACTCCATCACCTGAGCTGTGATTCCACCTTCCTCCCACCCAGCCCTGCTCTGCTGCTGCAAACTGATGTTCCCAAGAGCTGATGAACATGTTTCAGGCAATCAGTCATTAGGATCCTGTTTGCTTCCACTTGTGCTGGAGCTGAGTCTGGGAGCCTTGGGGAAATGGCCTCACTCGGTTGCCACAGACTGCTGGGGTGTGGGGTGACCTTGCAAACCCTGTGGATCTACCTAAAAAGTGTGTAATCACTCTGCAGGCAAACTTCCTGAGCAATTTATTAGCAAACCCCTGAATATCTGTTGGTCCAAATTGCTTCATCTCCTTTTTCCATCTGGAAAATAAACAGGTTTTTTTGTTTGTTCACTAAGGTAAAGCACACTTGACTCCTCGTGGCTCAACTGGGAAGCCAAATATCCCCTGTCCAATATTCCTGCTGTCATCTTCGTTGTCCCCACGGGTCTTCTCTCAGCCATCACCCATCCCTGGCAATTTTTCTGGGCTGTGAGCACTGAGCTAGGACAGATCCCTTGGTACAAGTGTACGGAGTGTTTCCAATATACAAACCCCTGCAGCGGAAAGGAAGGGTCCTGCTGCGCTGCACATTCCCTGGGCAGAGAGCAAAGCTGGGGGGAAGATAAAGGGAGAACTTGGCAAAATTTGAACAGAACTTTTTGTTAAAAAATTTAATGTTTCATGTCCCTCTGGATCCCACATATTTTGGTTTTTAGTTCTGCTTCCAAAAGGTGCTGTTCAGCCCCATCTGTTTTGCAGTGTTTGTAGTGCTGAGTGCTGTGAACTGTATTTGCCTTCTCCTTGTTCTTGTATTTTCTCATTGTAAAGCTATCCATGGAAGAGGAAGAAAGGGGGAGGGATAATTCTTGGATTGCACTTGCTAAACCATTTCTAACATCCTGGATTATCCTGGTCTCCATGTATGGTTGCAGAGAGTCACAGGCTTCTGTGTCATCTGTATCCCATGTCAACTTTTGTATCCTGTGTCACCTTGTGTATCCCATGTCACCTTTACCAGCCCTGTGTGGGGCTGTTGGCAATTTTACCACTGTAAATCTAGCTGAAAGATCAGCCCTGATGATGAATTGAATGCCATTGCTTTTTGGTTTTGGGAGAAGGGAACTGGCATGTCAAAGCACTCTCAGATCTTGTTTATTTGGAAGGGATTTAGCAACAATCACCCGTTTCTAATCCTGTGGGGCAAGAGCAGAGTTTCAGGGTTGCTGCCATGTACAAAGTACTTGTCCAGCATGGGATGTGCAGTAACAGACCTTCTGCCCTCAGGATCCACTGAAAGAGCAAGAACACACTGCATTTCACTTATTAATAGGGTGAAGAGGTCAGAACCTGAGGAGATGGAGCCTCAGCTGGAAGAAGGAGCAAGAAAACAAGAGGGGAAATCAAAGCCAGAGAAACCCACCACAGAGTGATGGATGGTATAGGCTGGGTACAAGTGTGCACCATATCCCTCCTCTGCTGGCTTGAGGTGGGCTCTGGGAAGGTGAAAAAGGCCTTCAGGACATGTTATGGGTGGAGAAGGGACAAGTTTCCAGCATTTCAGGATAAGCCCCTTGTGTGCTGCAGAGAGACCTCATCTCCAGGACAGGTTTGCCTGTGATTTCGGGGCACTTTGGAGGATCATTGAAATCAGCTGCAGGTGGAAGATGTGTAAAAAGGTGTGTAGGTTCCTCTGAGCCCAAGAAAGGACCAAAAAAAAGCAGTGAAACCATGAGATCTGTATGAATAAGGAAGACTTTCCCTTTCCCCTCTTGCTGACAGTGTGTCTAAAACTGATGTGGCTCAGGCACGTCGGGGGACAAGGAGAAGGCAGGTCATCTGCTCTGCCTGACTCCAAGGTACAGCTAGGTCCAGCCTAGCCAAGGAGGGATATATTTAATTCCCTTCCAGCACCTCATGTGTAGGGGCCAGGGGAGAGAGAAGGGATCAGTTTACAAGACAGGGAAGAGGAGAAAAGCCCCTGCTGTGGACTTGAAAGCTTTAGCACAAGAAAGAGTGAGCCTTGGAGCACTACCCGAGTGTAAGCTATTCCCACTTCTTCATTATTCTCTCTTTTCTTCATTTTCTTCCCTTTGATCTTGACTTGATGCTTCTGAGACTCGCATAATTTCACCCTTGGGCAAGAGGAACAGCTGCAAACCTTCTCTTTCCTTCCTGAAGACACAACCCGCAGGCAGTTTGCTGATTTGGGTGCCTGTGCACTGGATCTGCCTTCCATCAGCAGGTCACCTCTGCTCTGGGTTTTTCTGGGTTTTTTTCCAGGGAGATTGTCTCCAATGAAGTTGGCTCAGAGGACTAGGAATGATTACTCCAGAGACTGCTGCACACAGTGTCTTTATGATACTGATGGTCGGTAAGTTGGAGTCCATGGTCAAGTCTAGACGTGGTGTCTGAGGTTTAAGGTCCTGTCTCAACTCATTTCCCATATTCCCAAACTATTTGCTGATGTCTTAGGGCAAAATAATCCATCAAGGTTATTTGTGTCTGAAATAAATTGAGTTTGAGAGGTGCTTCCATGCATTGCTGAGCTCATGGCAGCAAGGAAAGAAGCAGAGCTGAGGTATTTTGGTTCTGCAAGGCTCATGCTGTACATGACACACAGATTTCCATAAGATATTTCCAGAGTGATCTCTAGGAAGCACTGATACAGGTGGATAAAGGCAGACTACAGGAATTCTGTCCCAGGATTATGTTGTGACTGGAAAAGGAAATAACTCTTATTGGCCTCACAGTTTTAGAAAGAGTTTTGGGGTTTTTTCTCTCTTCATGTCACTGAGAAAGGGCAGAATGGGACTTTTTTTCTCAGCAAGGGGAAGTCACCAGCGAGACCAGGGAACAATTCTGGCTGAGCTGAGCTTGAAGGGTTAATGCTTGGCTTAAGCCAAGCCACAGATCCCAATAACAAGCTCAGCAGGCCTATGGGTAACTCCAAAACCTTCTATGTCTCCAATCTTTTCCTGTTGACAGCATCTCTCCGGATTAGAACTTTGTGTGATAGAAGACAGTGGTTTCCCTTCCTTTGATGCCACTATTTTTAGCTACACTTTGTCCTCACTCCTCTGAGACGAAGATGCAGAGGGATTTCCACTCCATCACAAGGAAATACCTGCTGTTCTTAAAGAACCCAGAATCTAATCCTGAGAAAAGTGTCAGGAAAGAGTTCACCCCCCAAAAACTGTTCCTGGCTGGAATTCTGGGACTAAGCATATTACTTTGGAAGTTTAACTCATCCCACAGACCGAGCATTTGACATTCTTTCTGTGAATTATATCACATTCCTAATTGAATATATGTTAGTCACATGCTATCCAGTGCTTCTTGGAACAGGATTTTTAGGCTCTGAATTTCTGTGAAAAGTGATGATGGTTTGTTCTGAATATTTTCACTGTTATTCTTGTTTCTGCCTCCCAACTGGACAGACTTTTCTTTTTCTCTTTTCTCTTTGCTGGTTTTGAACACTGAAAAATACTGGCCAGGTGCCTGGAGCTGTGCATCCTTCCCTGTTGCAGGGGTTTATCCTGAAGATATTTCAAGGAGATATCGGCAATAGTACAAACATTTGAGTTAATGGAGAATCACTCTCAAGAAAGTTGACTAATTAAAAATAAAAAAGGATTTGAACACCAGAACAATGTTTTCAGTGCGAGAATTCCCATTCAGTTGCAACAGTGACTGAGGAAATATAATTTAAAAGTCCAGATCTGTTATAAACTGGCAATGCAGGATAACTTACTATCAGCCCATACTTTAAAAAAAGTTGGTTGTTTTTTTTTTTGTTGTTTATCACTTTTATCTAGATGAAAATTGCAAATGCTGAAAGTGAAAACCTTGGTGGAGAATAGACTGTCCTAAAGATCTGAAGCCCAGACCTCAAGTTCTACCTCCTGATGAGTTCTAAGAGTGTGTCAGAACATGCCCAATATACCCTTCTTCATTCTAGTCAAGGTCTGCAGTGGTTTCATCAGTGATATCAAGCTTTTCTCCCAGAATATTTGCTCCCTGCTTCCAGGTATCCTTCCCATGGCAGAAGAGCTGGAAGCAGGTGATCTTTAAGGTACCTTCCAAGCCAAACCATTCAGTGGATGTTTTGGCTTTGTGATGACATCTTTCACTTTGTATGGCCCCCTTTAATCTGAAATTGTAACCATGGGACATTCACAGCTCCTCTGAGCCTCTGGAATAGATTATCAAGGGCTTTTGTGGCATCTCCCTCACCCCAACACTGCTGAGACCACTGTTGTGCAAACAGATTGTGTTGAAGACAACCAGATGTGAGCAGATAAAGAGGCCCAGGGAAATCTGTGCCACGTGTGTCTGATCTCTGAAAGACTTCAAAGATCTTCTCCAGCTCCCAGTTCAAAGAGCAGTCACAGGCAGGCAGTGCCTCATGACATTCCTGGTGATCTAAGCCGGCTCAGCTCTCCAGGGAGAGCTGGGAAAAGTCAGCAGGGACACCTTCCACTATCCCAGGTTGCTCCAAGCCCCGTCCAACCCAGCTTTGGACACTTCCAGGGACGGGGCAGCCACAGCTTCTCTGGGTAACCTGTGCCAGAGCCTCACCACCCTCACAGGAAAGAAGTCTTCTTGATATTCTAATCTAAAACTCTGTCGGTTTGGAGACATTCCTCCTTGTTCTGTCACTCCATGCCCCTGTAAAATGTCCCTCTCCAGCTCTCTTGTACCACCTTTAGCTACTGGAAGTATGGGGTCTCCTTGGGCTTTTCCTTCTCTGGGCTTAACAATCCCGACTCTCTCAGCCTTTTCTCTAGGAAGACTGAAATCAAGAGCTGTCCAATACATCAGAGAGTCCAGAGGCATCAGGTGGAATCTGAAATCCCCAAAAATATAAGAAAACCTCATCCTACATCCAGATATATTCAGTCAACATGGAGGGGTTGGTGCTTCTGGCATCCTTCAGAGGTGAACCCTCAGCTGGGCCAGCTGCAAAAAGAGGGAAGGTTGAAACTCTTACCTTGAAAGTCTTAGTTTTTAAGAACCAGAAGGCACCAGATGAGCACTCCTGTGCGCTCTGGGATGTCCTAGATCACGTCTCAGTGTCCTCCACGTGGGTTCCTACAGCTTTCATGGCTCTCTTCCAACCCTTCCATCCCTCTCATAAGGGAAGATTCAACCCTTTGAGTCATCTGATGAAAACATCCCTCAGGCTTAGGGGTGGTCACAGGATGTACCTGGAGGTTTATCTGGACATTTTCTTGGCCAGATCCAGCAGGTTGGGTGTCCTTAATCCAATGGCTCTTTTTTTTTGTCATCCTCTTTTGTAGCTGAACACAGCAAGTCAAAATTAAATTCAAAAATAAGCAACCTCCTTCCCACCCCTTTTCCTTCCCTCTCTCAAAGGCAAACTGATTATTAGTTGTTTTTTTTCTTTAAAGAGTAATCTAAGCTTTACAGGACCTCTACTGCCAGGCCACTGCAGATATTCCATTGGCACCTCCAACTCCATTATCCTTCTGCTAATTGAAATTCTATCTGAAGGAAAAAAAAAAGGAAAAAATTCCAAAAGGGGAAGAAATAACAACGCAAAAAAATAAACTCAGAGGCAATTCCCTGGGTTAGAAATCTGGAACAATGTTTTGTTCCTTCCCCTTCCCCTCAACTTCCCAAAGGGGCAGAACTGCCAAATATTTCATGGAGTAATCTCAGTAATTAAAGAATTTATTATATTAAATATATTTATTAAATGGTAATAATATTAATTAATTAATAATTAAGAATAAATGCAAGCTATATTTATTTATATCTTACAGAATATATATTACTATGTGCAATATATTATATATTACATGTATTTAAATATATTATTGTATTTTGTTATGTACTATATATTTGTTATTATTCATAGATTATTTATTCATTTAATAATAACTAATTATTTAAAATATCAATCATTGATTATTAATAAATATTATTAGATATTATTACGTATTGTTACATACTGATTCATTATCTTAAATATTATATTTACTATATTTAATTTATTATATTAAATTAAAGAAACTATTATATGTGAAACACCCTAATACTGGTCACATGGCACAGTCCAGTTTGCAAAGTATTTTTCTGCTGGGGTTCACCAAGACACTTTTTGTTTTATTATGAGCTGGCTTTTTAAGTAATATTTGAGTCTTTTTAATCTATTTTTTTTCAGATGTTTTGCCTCATAACACTTCAAGATTTACTATGTGCCTCTCATTTGTTTGCCCAATCACTTTCTTTCTCTGTATTTCCACCCTCTTTTTCTCTAAATTTTAGCATGTGTTTTTTTGGAATGTGGTTGCAGCAGAACCCTGTAGAATAAACCATTATTATAATTATCTCCATAAGACAGCTTGGAAAAACACTGGAGCCTCAAATGAGGAGCAGGAAGAGATTGGAGTTGGTCACACGAGGCAGCTTTCGAAGATGGACAGAAACTAAACCCAAATCCAACCAAAAACAAAACAAAAAAAACCCCAAACAAACAAACAAACAAAAACCCCAAAAACAAAACAAACAAAAAACCAACGCCCAAACAAACAAACAAAAACCAAACAAAACCCAACCAAACAAAAAAAGTCCCCCCACAACATAAAAAAATCCAGTCCTCAAGGATTTCACCTAAGAAAATGGAGACAACTCTTGCCCTCCTGGCTGGCCAAATTTGGAGAAAAATATGTAGGATGGTATTTAAAAACAAATAATCAGAAAGTGTCTTTACCAGCTGTGGAAAACCTCCCTCCTCATGGAGCCCAGAAGAAACACCATTCCCGTTTCACTGCCCAATAACTTGTTTTTCCATGAGAAATCTCTGAATCCCAGAACTATGTCACTGATTTAAAGCCCAAATATGACCCTACATGGATTTTTGGCTGGTGAATTAACCTTCTCAGGGTGCTGTTTGCAGAGTCAGTAACGCAAGACACCCTCAAAATTTGTGCCACTCGTCAGGAAAAGCCATTCCAAGGGTTCTGGAGCTGCTGCCTAAGTCAGAGCACCACCAACCCTTTGGCCTTTCAGCTTTGAACTCACATAAACATTTAAGCCTAAATAAACATGACAAGTATCCTGCAAATTTTGGTGTGGTAGTACAACTCCCTCCTGACTTAAAGGGAGCTTTTGATCATTTATGTCCTAAAATATACGAAGGGTCACAAAAACACCAGAGAAAGAGCCACTGAAAAACAGTGTCCTGTCATTTCTCAACCAGGGATGTCCAGCACTTCCAGGACAGGCTTCCTGATCTACCACACCAAATTCCTAAATTCAGCAGGTTGTAAAAGCTTTAGTGGAAGGGGAAAAGGGGTATTGATATAATGTCAAGTGCTCCAGCCTAGTTTAATCTTATTTATTTAGATTTGTTAGAGAGGTGCTGTGATCTAATACATCACCCAAGCTTTGGGCCAGCACCTTCTAGTCCCAGCTTTGTGTCTGCCCCTAACAAATCCTCCCTTTTTGGAGTCAGATTTACTTTCCTCTTGCTGAACTTGTGCTGAGGGTATTTTTTTATGCCTGCCAGCTTTAAATTCCAAGGGATCCACAGTCTGTTTATCATCCATTGAAGGCAATCTTTGGGAAACATGGACCACCTCCGAAGTCCAGGAGACCTAAAAAAGCCCACAAATAGAATTAATTAGTTTTTTCTAACTCATAAGGCTGAAATGTTCCAGACTGGTTTTCTGTTTTGCAGGCTGAATGTCTGCATGGAAATTCCATAAAAAATATAAAGGGGTGTCCCCAACCCCCCTTTGTCCCCTAAACCATCAAAGAATGCAATTAAGGGAAAATACCTTGTTTGGCCCAACTTGAAAGGAACCAGGGTATCCCTTTCATTGAGGAGGTTTAATGTGGGATAGATGTTTGGTAGGGAATGGTTTGTGGATAAAAAACAGTGGGAAGAAGACTGAGTGGTGCTCTCACTCTCCAGGGTGAAGGGAAGGGGGTTGGATTCGAGTGGTTCCCTGGTGGATTGGTCTGTCAGACACCCACTGCTTTTATGTCTCTATTAAGCAGGAAAGGAAGGAGAAATGAGATGAAAGGAAGAAGTAGTGATGGGTGGGGGAAGCGAGGAGACCTGGGTGAAGCCTGGAAGCACCATCCTGTGAAGATGGAAGAATGGCAGGAAAAAGAACGGATTTACAGCCTGACACCCCCCCAGATGGTTCCTTGAGTTTGTCCTTCTCCAGACAAACAGACCCCACTGGAGTTATAGGGCTGTAATGCTATTTGTGGAGGGTGAACTGGAAGAGGGGGGAGGATCTTGTGGGAGCTGTCTGGTGGTTTATGACCTCCCCAGAAGCCCCTGATGGAATTCCATAACTCACAGCTGCCTCTTCTGGATCCAATTCACCGGAGTCTCTGATGTGGTGGTTGGGATGGAGTTGGGTGTCGTGTCCTGCCCCTGCTGGGGAGTTCATCAAGTTGCCTTTGCTAATGCAAAGCAGGGCTGTTTTATGAGACAGTTTCCCTGGTCTCTTGAACCCTGGAGGTTTTCCATGTGGCTCTTCCCAGTGACACCAAGGGCTGTGAGATGCACCTGGTGAGTGAGACCTCACTCAGGGCCTCCAGATCTAACTTAGGGCATGAAATCCAGCTCACTCCCAGGCCTCAAGACCTGCCCCATTACATTCCAAAGAAGAACAGGTTCTGTTGGTACCTCAGGGTCTGTATTTTGGGTTCATCCACCTGGACAGGACCAGCTTGACACCAGTCAGTGGTATCTGAGAGACCAAGCTGGGATGTCCTGGGATGTATTGCTTGCTTCAGTGGATACATTTCCATCTGCCATCATCCAAAGCCATCCATCCAAAATTCAAATCTGACTTCAAAGAAAACCACCAGCATTTCTTAGGGTTCATCCTACTACCCTCACACACAAGCTCCAAAAATCCCACTCTCACAATCATAACAGATTGAATATTTAAAGCAACTCCCTTTCCAATATTTCATCACAAACATCTCCTGGCCCAGCAGACCTTTTCCTAAAATGCCAGTTTTTTTGCCTAACTGTGTATTTGGCCCCGTGAAGCCTCTGTATCTTGGAGCTTATAGGGCAGAGTCAGACTGGATGCATTAATTTCCATGAAGGTCAAAAAATCTATGATTGATACTCTTCCCAAACTCTGCCTGGATGTTGTCTTGGAGAAGATTACCTGGCACTGTCCAAAATTTTGCTGGGAGCAGCTAAACATACCAGACAATTCAGCACAGTGCTTGATACTCCACCTTGGCCCTCTTTTATTTACTAGCACAGATGTGGCCAGGAAAAACCTGATGCCTGGTGATGTTCTATGCTTGTCATGTTCCTGCCCACAAAATGTTTGTGTGCCATGGATTGTGACTAACTGGTGACCTGCTTGCCTGAGTTGTAGGAACAAGGGCTGCATCCCATATGGCACCCTGAAGGAAAGCTGGCCTGTGGAGAAGTCTTGGCATTGTGTTTGGTTTTGAGAGTTATAAGGTCAGCGAGTGCATTTCCCATTAGATTTTATGAGAAGGCAGGAAATTCAAAGGAGTAAATAATAATAATAGTAATAAAAATAAACTGTTGTTCTCCTCTCAATTTTTTTTTTCTTAGCCAAAGGCAAAAGAGCAAATTGATTCCTGCTTTCCTCCCAAATGCTTGCTGGTTGTGGGAACACACGGCACACCACAGCAAAGTTCAGGGTTCTGATGCACAGACAGCAAGAGATTTTTCCTGAAATAATCACAGCAAAAAAAAGGTCATAGAAGAGCCACTGGTGGGATTCATCCCACCTGGATTTAGAAAGGCACAGAGCAATCATCTGCAGCTGGGTCAGCTTCTCCCCGGGGTCAGCAAGAGGAAACAATTATTTACCTTTGTCATTCACTGATCTATGTTAGCCATGGAGGTTGTGATGAGGTGAAGTGTATCCTGAAAGGACCCATTTTTCACTGGTGGCTGTGCAAGGAGACAGGACAAAAACCACAGAAGAAAACAGGTAACAGAAGAAAACAGGTAACTCCCCAGTAGAAGAGATGATTTTGCAGAGATTCTGCAACCTGTTTAGTGGAAGGTGTCCCTGACCATGGCAAAGGGGTTGGAATTGGATGATCTTTAAGGCTCCTTCCAACCCAAGCCATTCTGTGATTCTGTGAATAAAACCTCATTGATCCCAGAATCATTTCCTTACCATGCCTTGTGCCAGAACACCTTGATAGCAAAGCTGGCAGATGACTCAGAGTTATGGTCCCCACCACTGTCACCACCTTGGAGAGGTGCCCCTGAGGCTGAACACAAAGAAGGGAGACATTCAGATCAGATTCCTTGTACAAGGGATATCCAGAGGGCACTGGAGAGAGCTGATGCTGGAATTACACTGTGCTGAACCAGGAAAACCTCCAAGATGGGGACTGGTGAGGGGAACAGCTTAATAGGATGCAGGCAGCTGAACCTGTGAAGTGTCAGAAAGTGGGAAACTGGGAATAATAAAGGCAAATTGAATCCTCCCCAGGTTGCTGGAAATAGTCCTGCTCAGCTGACATCTGGGATTGCTTTGGGAAGCTGAGCTGCAGAAGAGTTCCCAGCTTTTCCCTGAGAGATAAAGGCCATCTCTGAGCTTTGCCCTGCCCTCCCACCTGCCAGGTTTTCATGGGGCAATTGAGGGATATTATTTACACTGGGGATGTCACAGGCCTGAGGCAAATGATCACCATTTTCTCAGTGGAGGAGTTGGAAGGAGGGAAGGACTGAGGTGCAGGAAGGGGCCATCACTTCCTGTGGACAATGAAAGCAGGAAAGCTTTGAAAATCCCTTTTTAATTTGAAAATACCTCTTTTCCGTATCTTGAGGGTGGGAGAATCCAGCATGAACAGAGAAACACCAGGGATCTTGGTGAAAAAATGTGGCACTTGGGGACATGGCTCAGTCAGGTGGACTTGGCACCTGTGTAAAAGGTTGGACTCAATGATCTTAGAGGGTTTTTCCAACCTTAATAATGGGAAGGTGGCTCCTGCCTGCTTTACAAATAACTTGTTACCCTTGAATATCCAGTTTAACCCATTTGGGAGCTGAAAAGAGGCATCTCAGAGGCTGAAACTGTGAGTAGTGGTTGGTGCCTCCAGTGCAGTTGCACTGCCTCTGTCATGCACATGTGACCACAAGTCTACAGGACCTGAGCCAAGGTCTCCCAGGCTCTCCAGAGTGCCTCAGAGAGCATCAAACTGATGCCCTGCCCTGTTGCAAGCACATCCACATCAGAGGTTTCCCTCCTCACTCCTGCTCCCGCAGCTTTCATTAAATCAACAAGGAAATTCTCCACCAAGAAGTAGCAAGGCCACACATGGGACCCCCCCTGAAGGCAAAGAGTTTGAGCTCACAGCTGACAACAGGGAGTTACCACAGCCTGGAGTCTGTTGGTTTGGCTGTGCTAAGTCATTGCAGCTCCATTTAGTGCTTGGAAGGATGTTTTTGTGGGAATAGTTGGTGGTGTGTTGTTTCCCAGCCTTGGCACAGAAGGCGAGAGGAAACTCTGGCCCAATATTTATCACATACAAGGTTTAGCTACAGGGTCACAGTGTAGCTGTCCTGCTTTATGGATTCTCCCAAATATGCAATATGCTGTTGTATCCCATTGTAAAATCAGTGGCTGGGCTGATTGGGATTGATCCTGGGCTGCAGAGACCTCAGCCTTGGCTCTGAGCTGCTGTGTAATTGCAGGCACCTCGTTTCACCTCTTTGTGCCTCAGTTTCCTCCCCACCTCTTCCTTTTCCTGTCTGGTTCCACAGCCATGGAAGCTGTTATTTCTACAGGGACACTCTCTCTGTTTATGGAATGTCTGGCAGAGGCACAGCCTAAAACTACTCCTGTGCAAATGTTAAGTACAACCACTTTGCCTGGAAGGAAGTTTTTAGTGAGATGTTTAATTTAGGTTTAAAAAAGGTCCTCCAAATCAAAAGGTTTCAGAACTTTTCTTTAGAGGTGTTTTTGGTTTTTACCCTAAATACACTGGTAATTCAGAGGGGCTGGAAATACTGAAGCACTTCTTTGCACACAAAATTTTCTATCATCTGTTCCTTTAACTCACCCTGATGACCCTGAGGGGTCTGATGGGTGATACATGTGGAGGTAAAACACTGCAGTGAGTGACTGAGCTGCTGCTGGGATGTGTTGGCAGAGCAATGGGAGTCCTTTTGGGTGACAAGGACTTTTCCTCTGCTGTGCCCCAGGGATTAGACAGAGATGTCTTATTCCCATGACTGGATGGGGTCAGTCTGTCACTGTACATATGCTGGTCTCCTATAGGTACCCAGACACTTCATAAGTGGTATCAGGCTGAAGCCAAAACTGTCAGAGCTTCCTTTGACTCCTTTCCCTGTTTAAAATCCACTTTCTTGCTTCCTTTCCATGCTCTCCATTGGGCTGAGACTTGCAGAAAGGTGTTTGCTTTCCACAAGCCTTATATTGGTTTGCAAATCCCATAAAACCCACCAGTTCATTCTTCAGGGTGACAGAGCCCTTTGGAGCAGGGCAGGAGCTGCACCAGCTCTGGGCATGGAAACCCAACTGTGTTTTCCTCTCTGCTGGGTGAAATGCAGGGCACAGCCTGACTGGGAGAAAGGAAACAGCAGGAAATGCCAGGGGAGGATCAGAAAAGGTTGGTAAGGATGCTGATGCCACATTCCCAACTCTTGGGATGGCAGTGAGGGGAAGAGCTTTGTCCTTGCTTTGTGGGGAGAGGGAGGCTGGTGCAGCACCAGCTGTGAGTCTGGAGGTGCGTGGGACACAGGGAGGATGCAGGGACAGTGTTGTCACCCTCTCTGCCTTGTCTCTTTGCTGTGAGACTGGGCAATTACAAAAGATGACATTTTCAGCAGTCCCATGTCCCCTTCCCACCTCCCACCTGGCTCTGCATGTGTGAATTTGGCTTTTCCAGAGCAGGGTCAGTGAAAAGCACCTGTGGGCCTTTGATCTCCAGTTTGCCTTGAGCTGAGATGGCTCAGGTCAAGTTTCCTGTCCTTTGGGGGACACCAGGAGGTTGATACATTAAACCTGTGTCAGGGCACTGCAAATCCCACCTGAGCTTGGCCAAGCTCCTCATCGGTCCCAGAGAATCTGAACTCTGTTAAAGATTTACTCCTTACAACAGCCATTCCAAAGGCAGGATCATGTAAGATAATAATCATAAGTGGTTTGGGGGGTTTGCTTCTCCACCTCAAATTGCCTGTGACTCCTCCAAAACCTGGTGTGATGATTGCTGCTCTAATGTAATGGCCAAGGAGGCAGAGCCCGGCTCCCACTGAGGACTTTCCTTTCAAGATCCACAGGATATGGTTCCTTTAATAACATCCCTGAATTCATGAGCTTGTCCATCACTTTCAAAAATGCACAGCTGATGGCAACCCAAAGGCTGATGGAAAGGAATAACCTGTGTGGATCTTCCCCTCTCCAAAAACAAATTTGAACAATCCAATAAATCTCTTTTTGTGGGGAAGGGAAGGGAAGGTTTGGGAAGGTTTGGGGAAGGGAAGGTTTGGGAAGGGAAGGGAAGGTTTGGGAAGGGAAGGGAAGGGTTGGGAAGGGAAGGGAAGGGAGAAGGAAGGAAGATCAAGAAACTAGGAAAGAAAAAGCAAGCAAGCAAGAAGGAAAACAAGAAAGAAGGAAGGAAAGAAGGAAGGAGGGAAAGAAGGAAGGAAAGAAAGAAGGAAAGAAAGAAGGAAGGCAGGGTATGCTCCCTGAGACATGTGAGAGGGAAAGGGAAAAGTGGGGGTTAGTGATCAAAAAAGATTAAATAACATTAAGGGGAAAAAAGAAAGAAGGAAGGCAGGAAGGAATTTTTTACAACCCTTGTTGACATGAGCATGATGATTCCCCATACCTTTGTATAAATAACTGGGATCTATCCAGTCTCATGCTTCCTCTTCTTTTGTATTCCCTTCCTCTGGCTCCATTTGGCCACAGGAAGCAGCAATCACAGCCTGGGGCATTTTTATTTCTTTATTTTTTTTAATAAACTTTATTCTATATTACAAATAGGTTTTTTTTTTCCTTTTTTTTTTTTTTTTTTTTGTTCTGGACTGCAAAATAGGAATGCCTTATATTTACATACACAGGTATACAATTAATTATAACAAAGGTACAGAAGCTTTGCCTTTACCAAGTAACAACGGGATTCCAATTTAAATAGTATAGATTTTATTTAATTTTTTTCTTTAACTAGGATCAATTCCAAAGAAAATCAAACCAACAACAACAACAACCTAAGAAAAAGGATCCCAACCTCCTTTCTAATGCTGTCTTGACATCTCTTTGAGGCTGTTAGTAACACTGAAGTGAAAGGATATGTCTTTCCATTGATTTTGGATTTAAGGTGGAAGCTTTAGCAAAACAGAGGATGAGACTTCTGGGCTCATGTATGTCCAAGACACAGGGTCAGACACAAGGAAGGGCCTGTCTTGTGACTTTAAATAATCCAGTTGCCTCTCAAATCCTTGGGGAAAAACACTGGGAGCATTTAGCTAGCACCTAATCTCTCTGCTTCCTTACCCCACTCTGGGCTGGCAAGTGGAATTTCTCCCAGGAACGGAGAAAGAGCAGCATAGAAATTTTAAATAACACTAAGTTTCTCTTAAGATACTTCAGAAAGGACTCCAAGCTTGGACATGTGCCTTGATTTCTCCAACTGGCTCTTGTGCCTCAGTCTATCCCACAGTGAACAGCAGCCTCTCCACTGGGAAATTCCCAGTCTGGGAAATGCCAGACCACACCAGCAAGAGAAGGGAATGCTGAAAGAGCCTGAATGTCCTGCTTTTCCCTCTGTTTTCCACACCCAACTTTGCTTTACTGAGCTTCCCTGCATGCTGCTCTCTGCTGTGAGCGTCTCTGAGGTGATCTGTTTCCAAGCAGAAAGAATTTCTTGAGGTAAACTCTCCATTTTTAGAACAGAAGATTAAAAAAAAAAAAAAACAAAAACCAAAACCCAAAACAGCCAAACAATGAACAAACAACGACGACAACAGAAATCACACACGTGACAGGTTGATTAGACTAAGCAGCTTTAAAACTTCAATGGGTTTTTGGTGGGTTTATTTTTCCAAGTGTAAATCCTTTTCTTTTTTTTGCCATTTTATTTTCTTTTTTTACTTTTGACATCTCTCTACAAATTAATTTTTTACTGTAAGCCGGTGTCCCCTTGGGTGCTTCTCTAAGAGTGTAGTGAACTGAGCCATCCCAAATAAACATGGTTGACAAGCTCCATTTTCAAAGCATTCTCCTCAAAACTGTTATTCCCTGTAAGACAACACAATTATTTTTTTTTTTTGGAGAAAGGGGCTTTGCACAGTGGCAGGGGTGAGGGAAAACTACAGGAGTCTCTGGATCAAAGAATACTTTTAAATGGGAGCTGCAAGGCAGGAAAAGTCAGGCTGGGAGTGACCAGAAGGTTGAGGTTCACACCATGATGTTGAGGTTCACGTGTTTCATCAGACCAAGACTCGATGGGAAGAGTTAGGACATCCCAAAACCTCCACCTGCCCTGGAGGACAACTTACTAGTCATCAGATGCACAGAGCAAATTGTCCTGGAATCACTAAGGCTCTTTGGGTGGTTTTAGGTTCCCCAGAGAAGTTGTGGATGCTCCATCCTGGAAGTGTTCAAGGCCAGGTTGGACGGAGCTTGGAGCAACCTGGTCTAGTGGAAGGTGTCCCTGCCCATGGCAGAGGGTTGGAATTAGATGGTCTTTAAGGTCCCTTCCAATCCAAACTATTCCATAATTCTATGCCAGTACTTCTTTACCCAACAGCTGCCCTGGTGAGGCATCTGCCAACACAGGAACACAATTTGCTCTGATCATAAATGATCATAACTCCCTGGTTTGGGAAAAGAGATCCATTCCTGGGCTCCCCTGCTCATCCCAGGAGGGGGGTGGTTCTCAGAATCTCAGAGGTTTAAAAAACACTGATTTGAGAGTCGGATTTTTATATTCTTATCCTCATTCAAGAGTGAGGGATAAGGAAACTGGGATCCTGGATGCAATTTTTGGCGAGCCACCCAAAACCCGCACGAACTGGTCACAATACAATGAACATTTCCACACAGTGCTCTCTGTCTGGCTTCTGTAGCTCAGGGCTGAAGCAGGGAGGAGAAAGGGACCAAACCCACTTTGGTGGGACTGCTGGGGTTCCAGTAAAGTGTTCATCTGGTCCCATCAGCAATGGTCACCACAGAAAGCAACAGATTCCTACGGAGGAGCAAACCCCTTGCACACTAGAGCTACCTCGGGAATTTGGGAAGTAGGATCAGTTTTCCTCCTCTCCTACAGCATCAAGAAATGTGTCCACACTATCAGATGACTCTGCTTCATGAGTAATTCCTTTGCAGGCTGCTGGGAAGGGTGAAGCAGGACTTGTTTTACTGAAGCCCTGGTGATATGAGACAATAGTCCTGGTCATCTCCAGCAGGCCAGATTTTTCTTTTTGGTCTGAGATTGCCTTTGGACTTAAGGACTTCCATTCCTGGAAGTGTTCAAGACTAGGTTGGACAGAGCTTTGAGAAAACTGGTCTAGTGGAAGATGTCCCTGCCCATGGCAGGGAGGTAGAATAAGATGAGTTTTAAGGTCCCTTCCAACCCAAACCATTCTATGATTTTTAAGTGTCTCTTGTTCAAACACAAATGTATGTCCCACTAAGAAAAGCTCTTCACTAAAGCCTTGGGGAAGGACAGACCTATGTTTCATGTTTTGACTTACTTCTAAACAACTTCCCTCTTGATATCAGCTGTTCTGTGCTCAAGTTGTTACCTCACATACACCCCAGACTTAGAAGGAACTTGTAATACTTATGTTGGCTGACTCAACACTGAGACTGACCACTGGACTCTTCAGATTTTATCTATCAGTTTTCAGCAGCATTATTAAAAATAATGACAATTATGTGATTTACTTGGTCTCTTTCCCTTCCTGGTAAACAGTTTCTGGGGGTTAATGCATGAGATCTGCAAACTTTGGTAATTGCTTTTCAATCAAAGCAAATGCCAAAAAAAATTGTGCTGGTAAATCTTCATGACTTGATAATTTTTATGGTCTTCAGTGTCAAAGAGGTGAGACAAGACAACTGCAGTGGGAAAACTAAGTCCTCTTACCTACTGGAGCAAGGCTGGTCTATGCTGGGTCAGACGGAACCTTCAGAAATGTTCAGGACAGAATGAATAGTGAGAAGAGAAGGACTGAGGAATGTTTTAACATTTGGACTCCGTGACCTTAGAGGTCTTTTCCGACCTAAATGATCTTAGGGGTCTTTTCCAACCTAAATGATTCTATGATTCTGTGTTGGGAGAGGAAGGTGACCTTGGGTGGCTGCATTTCTCCTTCTCCATCGTTCTCCTGTGCTGTGTGTTCGAGAGCAAACAATCTCTAACACCTCCTTCCAGACACACCCAACTTTTCCCACACTGTTTCCTGGTGTTGCCTGGAAGGCTCAGTCTGCAAAAGCACGTGGCATGATGGATTATGTCTCAGATCACTGTGGCACTGACAGGTGACCACATTCACAGGGAGGACACAATGTGATTGCAGAGGGACTGTTCACCTTTTCTTCCTCTAAACCAGGCACAGCACCCCAGAGCAAACCCTGCAGTGGAGAAATAATCTTGGCTCTCTCAGTAGAACCTCAGAGAATCTCCATGAATTCCCTTTCCCCGTTTCTGATGGTGCTGAAAGTGTCAGCATTAATTATTTGACTGCAGTGTTCGAGAAACACCCATGAAGATCAGCCTGTCATATTCTGGATATTCAGAGCCTGACTTCTAGGAATTTTGGCTCCAGTTCTCTCCATGTGACTTGAAAAACAGGGTGGAATAATACCAATTTATCGGGGAATTTTTGGTCAAATGTGGAAAGGGAGGTGGGGGAAAAGAAATCAAAGGAAAAGAACTTATCCGTGTTGTAGTAGGGCTCATTCTTCTGCTTGTGTCTTTGTTTTTAGTTGTATTTCACATGCACTTAAAAAATAGTTAAGCTCAACAGGTGAGGCTGGGAAGAAAGATGCCAAGACCTCTCATAGACTGGGGGATGCTGGGACAGTGGTTGGAAATGGGAAGGGCACTGAAGGGGACAGGGGAGGAAGCCCACGCATTTACATCACAATTCTGGCACATTTTCCAAGCAAAAAGCCAAAACCAGCTCAAACACCAAATAAAGAGAAACAGAAAGAAGGAAAAAATAATAAGGAGGAGATGAAAGAGAAGCAAAATGCAGATTTTCTTTCAAATCCTGGGCATGGGGGAAAGAAGAGGGTGGAGAGAAAGCAGAAATGCCTAAATGGGAACTTGGGAAGGGTTAAGGCACCAATCTCGTGGTGCTTCCCATTCCCTTTAAGTGTTTCATTCTCAGTGTCTCTGAGGTGTTCAAGTTTTTCTCGAAAAATATATATATAATATACAGATGAAAAACTCCGTACCAGCAAGAAGAAACAAAATAACAACAATGGCAAACAAAACAACCGTAGTAAACCAAAACCACAGCCCTGAAAACAGCGAAAAGAACATGGGTGAGTCTCAGATTTCCCCTGTGGTGTTCCTCTGACTCCAGGAGGATCACAGATTTCCCCTGTGGTGTTCCTCTGACTCCAGGAGGATCACACCAGTTCATTTTGATACCTTTTTTTTTTTTTTTTTTTTAATGTTTAACAGCTTCTTCTTCCTTCCATGTGCACATGTCCAGGCAGGATTGCCCATCACCCATCACCACTCCCCTCCAAGCCAGCTACTTGTCCTTAAGACTCCTACCATCCAGCTGTGAGAACAAGGCATGACAATAGGGTCCATATTTATCTTTTTGTGGCACTTTGTTTGTCAAAACCTTTGGTTTCTTCTCCTTTTTTTTTTAAAATTTTAATTTTTTCCCTTTTTTTTTTTTTTTAACGTACTTATAAAAAAATATCGTGTTTGTGTCGTTGTTGTTGTCACTTCCTTACCACTGGCTCTGGTGGGAATTCCAAGCCCACTTTCACAGCCATAATCAATGGATCTGGAACATGCGCCGACGTCGCCAAATGGAGCAAAAAAACCATGGCAGAACCAAGCAAACCCAAACCATCCCCTGTGCACAGGCCTCTTAAAGATGCTGAGATGTCCATAAGGTGCATGATGAGTCCATCAGCTCAGCAATCCAACAGAAAGCAAGCAAAATTAAAAGGGGAGGAACACACACACGCGCACACAGATGCACACACACACACACACACACACACACACAAAATAAGAATAATCAGAATCAAGAGAGAAATGTCTGGGGTTTTAAAACCAAGACGTGTCCCTAAGTTTGCTGTTTCAATGTGAATTTTGTGATGTTCTCCCCACAGACACATCCAGTTTGGGACTGCTGTCGGAAACGGTTTTTGGAAACACTTGCCTATGTGTGTATCTGCTTGGCTGAGGGAAACCTGCGCACTGACTGACCCCTGTTTGCACCCCAACCCCCCCCATTTTTCCATGCAATCATGGTCTGTCACTGAGGAGGTTCTGGTTGGACAGCAAAAGGCATCAATAAACCCAAATACACTTGTTCTCCAATCAATTTACACACCCTGTCTTTACCCCTTCCTCCCTCCAGGTGCAAAGTAGATGCAGGCTGGAGCTCTGAGGATGATGAGGTGGATGTGGGCTGATTCTCCAGCCACTCCTCCATCTGGGAGTGAGCTCTGTTGGTTTCTGGGGAGGTGAATGCAGACCCAGCTCTTGCCTCCACGGTGTACAAGGTTCTCCACACCCCGAGGGTCTCTAACCGTGGTGTTATCCAGGCTGTGTGAACAGAACAGCCAAAGGCAGGGGAGATGGAGGAGTTCACTCCTCTTTGGTTGGCCATGAAACGGGTTGAGATGTTGTTCTGGAGGAGCTGAGCAGAGGATGGGACAGGGTGGTCACCTACAATTGTCCCGTGGTGACAGTGATCTCTGAAGGGGTAAGAAGTGCAAAGAGAGATAAAATCCTTCAGCAAGGCCTGTTGGTTCCAGAGGTGGACAGGAGGAAAGGCCAGGAATTGGCATCAAAAGGCAGATGGGCTTCAGAGAGACCTCCAGAAGACCAGCAGTTCAGCTGCAGGTAGAAGAATTTTTTTGCACTGTTTCATTTGGATTTCCTCCAAGATTTCTTCCAAAACATATGGTGACATTTCCTCTTAGGAGTGGCTTGGAAGGAAGGTTTTACCATCAGTCCTGTGCACCACCTTGGTTCCTGGCAAACCCTTCAGCGTCCTTCTGATATTCCACCAGGAGAAAACAACACCTTTGTTCCAGCTGAGGAAACAAAATGGAAAGAACTAACAGCTTTAAAAAAAAAAAAAAATCTATGGTTGGTTTGTTGTTTTTCTGTTTGTTTTTTTTTTGTTGGTTTTTTTTCTGTTGAGGATGGAACAAAATGAGACCTGTGGCTCTTGCTTTCCAAGCTGAGGTGGGAACAAGGGAGATGCTGTGCTGTCCATTGCCAGAAGGAGCAGAACCACCACTGACAGGAGGCCACTGAGCAGAGAGAGCATTTTTGCCGCAGTGCTACGACCAACAGGACACGACGGGAAAGACGGAGGGGGACACGTGTCTCTTGGAAAAATAAGAATAACCATATGAAACACATGGGCAGGGGAGGGTTGGTCTCCTCCTCCCCTCTTGACTCTTTCCCTGCCCCAAGGGAGCAGCTACACCAGGCAGGTAAGAGCCACAGTGGTCCCACTCTGGCGTTTTCCAGGGAGCCTTGGGGTTCCTCTCCTGGTGGGTCACACTCAGGAGATAAGAGTTGTGATGGCTCTGCAGGAGAGGAGCTGGATTTGCTCTGCCCTCCAGGATCCCTGCAGGCAGCTGCCTTCCCCTTGGGGAGACTTTGAGTAATACTGAGTTCATTTCCATGTCCACTCCAGGGGCTACAAGCCCTTGGAGGGCAGTTAAAGCAGCATGACAGAAGTTACCTCCAAATTTCGCCTCTGCAGAGTGATGATGAGATGTTAGGGGAGGGTTCATGGGGGGTGTTTTTTTGTGTGTTTAATAGTTTTTCTCTAGGGTGAAGGCAGAGGGGAAGCTGTGAAAAGGAGAGCTCCACCTGAATGTCTCCATGGCCCCAGAGCCAAGATTCCTCTGCAGTCTTTTCCTTTAACCCTTGGGGCTCTGTCACTTCATCCATAGATTTGGAAAGAGAGAGAAATGAGGGAGAGAAAGAGAGAGAGAATGAGAGAGAGAGAGGAGCTGTGTGTGTGACTCTGCTTACAGCCCATCAAAACTTGCACTTGGTAAAGATGATGATCTTGAGTGAGGCACGACTTGGTTTATCCCTCCCAGGGTGGCCCTGGCAGGACAGTTCTCAGCTGTCTATGCTCATGAGGGTTATGACTTGTTCAAGTTTGTAGGCAAGTTTCTGTTTCCCAGCCTGGTCGTCTTGATCGAGGGCTCCGAGAATCTGGAAAAGAAAGAGGAAAAAGTGATAGGGTTTATTTTTTTTCCCCCAAACAACTGAGTCCAGCATCTTATAGCAGCAGGTGAGGATTAGGTAAGTCCCAGGCTTAGCTTAGATCATGCAAAGCGGGTCAGTCAGCCAGCAGGGAACTAGGCAGGCAGTTTGGGCTTGATCTCACTAAATACAAACCTTTAGATTTCAACCAGTCAAACAGATTCTTGTCTTGGAGATCAGTTATTTAATAGCTTTACTCATCACCTGGCCATGCCACTTGAGATGCCCTAAAGGGTCTCAGCTGGCCTTCAATGCACAGAACCATGCTGGACACCTTAAAGTCTGTGTCATGCCTGCTGGACCATTCTTGGGTGCTTTAGGGTATCTGGAATGGCATTGGCCACATGTTCTTAAACAACTTCTGGCCACATGAGATGCAGAGCTCATGCAGGGCTCCTCTGCACCAAGCAGACCATCATCTACTGCAAGTCAACTAAATCTGATTGACCAATAGCAGGAGATAAAAATAACAGGGATCCAGACAGAAGAGTGCTGTGGAGACCGAAAATCCCAGACCTTCCCTTTTACAGGCCCCAAGCCTTGCTTCTCATCCCATAAACCCCCCTAGCCAGGATGAAGATAGGCATCTGTGACACGTGGGTGGGCTGTGCCATGGTCCCTCAGAACCTCTCCAAGGCTCTCACCTCCTCACTGTACTTGCCCACGTAGGAGTAGATCTCTGAGAGCGCGCTCATGGTGTTGAACTCGTTCATGTGCATGCGGGACTGCTCAGCCAGGTAGGCATTCATGTCCTGGTCACTGATGGCTGGCATTTTGGCAATGTCTGAGTAGTACCTAGGATAGAGAAATACAGGGGTTGCTTGAGGGCAGAGAGAACTTCAACTCGTCAAGAAGAGACAAAATTCGCGAACAATAAAGAGAAATAAACACATTTTGCAGTTTGGGCGCTGCTGGTGCATCAGTGAAATAACTGGTCATGAAGTACCTGGTCATGCCTTTTACAGCAAAGGGAGATGACTTAGGGAAATCAAACACTATTGAAGCATTGATCCTGAGCACCAGGCAGGTGTTGCATTCACTCCACCCCAAGCTGAGATTGAAGTCCCAAAGAGCATCCTGGGGATGTTCTCCGTGCCATCAGAGAAGCAGGAGGAAGGGAATGCTGGATTCCTTCATCTGGCCTTCAAGAGCTTTGAGCCCTGCCTCTAGTCCCACAGAGAAGCCCCACTGAGGGCTCAGGATTTCACTCCCATAAACAAAAAAGAAACCTAAAAAACCCAAAACAAAACAAAACAACAAAAAAACCCAACCAAACAAAAAACAACCAAACCCTTGATTCTTGCTTGTGCTATTCACACAAGTACATCTACCCACACTGCTGACATCACCCATCTCCACCACTCAATCCAGTCTATCCCAGCAACTCTTCTGCTGCTCAGCATCCCCATTTTGCCCCACAGTTTAAGGTGATGTTTCTGGCAAGAGCCTTCAACCCTCGCATCCCCACTGTGACTGGGGGAAATCTGCTTTCCTTAGCAATCGTCACCATTCCACTTGTGCTCAAGAGGTCTGGGGTTTTATCCATAGGATTTGGATCCCCCAAAACAGTTGCTCAACAGGCCTCATGTGCAGAGTGATGTCTCTTTAAGGAAGTTGCTATTTTTGATGTCCTTCCTCTCCAGGGTAAGGCAGGTCTTGGAGGACAAGGTTTGCAGAAGGTAATCAGTCACTGTCATTTGCAGCTGTGCTCTGCTGTCAACTGGTTAATTAGACTCCATCATTTACATTTTTAATTTCTGCAATTTGACATTTTGTGCACAAGGAAAAAAAAAAAAGAAAGAAAGAAAAAAAAAAAGCTGCATCAATCCACGATTTTATAATTAGGAGGCAGAGGGGACAGGGAGCCAAAAGAGCTGACAGGTGTCCTGTAAACAGCACTGAGACACCTGCTGAGATGGAGCCTGTTTTCCACTGCAGAGAAATTGGACATTGAAGTGCTGTATGCTAAGATTCTTCATGCAGATGAGAGGGAAAATACTCTATGACAGAGTGGGGTGAGCAGCTGCTGGAGCCTCCTGTAAAAGGCAGCACAGAGCAAGAGCACAGGGGGAAACCCCTCTACATGCAGCTTTGCAAAGTCTGGTTTTGTGCTCTGCAGTCCCATCCTGGTTTACTGCAACTGGTCTCAGTTGCTATCCTGGTTTTGGTGGTGGGATGCTGATGTAACCCTTGGGAGATGAAGGCACATGAGGCAGATTTTCTTCTCCCAGCTCTAAGCAAACTCCTCTTACCTGACTCCTTCCAGAGCCAGACTCTGGTTCATCATAAAAGCTCATGCAAACCTCATTAATTTTACTGCAACTTCCAGCAGGCACAAAAGCATTACTCTCCCTGGAGTTCTGGCATCTTGTCTGCTGGGCTCAGGAGCAGCCAAAAATGCCAGTCTAACTCAGTCCCATGGTCTAAATATTGCTCACTCCCAGTACTCTGAGTCTGAGCTTGGTTTTACTTTACACTCTGTCTAACCCTCCATCCCCAGGCACACCTGAAGAGCTGCCTGGGAGTAAAGCAGGCATTTAGAGATGCCAAGAGGACCTTCCCTGGCGAATTACCTCCAGGAGGAGATGGTGAGCAGGATGAATGAATATTTCAAGACCTTTACTACTTCCAGAAAAACTCAAGTCTCAGCATCAGCTGCTGGCCAAAATCAGATCTGTGCTACGTGGACAAGAGTGTCAGGAACTGGTGGCATCCGTGACATTGCTGAGAAGACAAGGAATCCTATGGCCAAAAAGCAAGGTGTGTCTTGGCATCCAAAAAAACCCCTACATCCAAGTGCAACCAGCACAGTTGACAGACTTGTGGGGAAAACAGGCTGCAATGCAGTGAAATGCATTGATTTATGGTGCCTCAGAAGAGCCTATGGAGAAGAGCCCATGGAGAAGAGCCCAGCTCCTTGTGAGTATTGACTGGCACCCTCCTGGTGGGTGAAATGAGAAGGGAAGGGGATTAAATCACAGCAAAAATAAATGAGGCAGGTGGAGGAAAGCAGAGGTGCCAGTCTGGCTCTGACAACCAGTCGAAATGTTCCCTTTCCTCTCTTGTTCAGCTGTCATCAAATGGTGGCAGGGTGGTGGGTGTAGGGACAGGTTGCTCCCAAAAAGCAGAGCACAGACACTTATCTGCTTCTCCAAGTTTGTCCTGTTTCCCTTCCACCTGGTAGCAGCAGCCTCTTGAGTCTGTGACTCACGAGGGTTTGAAAGCTCCCTATCCCTTTCCAGCCCTTCAGAGATCATTTTCCAGCATCACAACACTCCCATGACTCATCTGAGCAAGGAAAAGCTACAGGAAACACTCCCTGGAGAGAGGGATGGGATGCACGGATCTGAGTTTCAAGAATCAGAGTTTCAGGGCCTGGAGGCCTCTGTGGCCATGACAGACTCTCCAGCTGTGATCTCAATGTTCTAGGTTCATGGGCCATTAACCACCATCAGACCAAAGTGTCCTGGTCTCCAGACTCAATTCCCTGGCATCACACACCTGAGCAGTCATTCCCCATTAAGGCTGCACGCCAAGATATTGTGGGAATGTGTTTTGTGGCAAAAATAAAAGAAGAAGGGGAAAAAAAGCATGTATCAATAGCCAAACCTATCTGAGGGAGAAGACATAACATCCTTCCACCCGAATTCTGCAGTGGTCCAATGACTTATTTACACAGAAGAGTTGCTAATGAAGCCATCATTGCACTCTCTAAAGAAATGATGGATGTGTATATTAAAGCAGCCTAGCAGGGGGATGACAACATCCCTGCTGAGTCTTTATTTACCTTCTATTTGAGCCGGGATCCTCAGAGGCACTTAGGGCCTCTCTGCCATTTGCATCTCCCTAATGCAAAAGCTGTCACCAAACCCCAAAGGTCCTCGCACTTCCACTGCTGGAATTTGCAGTCTGTGTGTCTTTGTGCTGCTTCCCTCAGACCCTGCAGCTGACAGCTCTCCCTCACACCAGAGCAGAGCTGTGAGGTAATTCCAGGGGGAATGGGATGCTCTGTCACAGGTGAGCAACACCAAGCTGAGGGCTCAGATCTCACCTGAGGCGTGGACAGGTCATTGGATCACACTTCCAAAGCCAGCAGGAGGCTGGGAACACAAGACTAAACCAGATTCCCTCTGAATGAGACAGCAAGGTGGCAAAGCAGCAAATTCACCTTAACCTGCACTCAAAGGGCCAGAGTGAGAGTCTGAAGTAAAAGACGGTGACTACTTGGTCAAATGTGCCTCACTTGCTGCTGCTCCCTTTCTCCAGTTTTGGTTATCTCCAGTAGATCCTTTCCCAGCTGTTTCCAGAAGATCCTGAGCCAGAAATCAAAAGATCCAGCCTAATGTGTTCGAGTTTCCCCTGAGTCCCAGGAACAGCCTCCATTCTTACCTCAAGGCTGTTTATCCTCTGATGTGACAGGAAATTTGTTCACTAGATTTCAGAAGCAATAAAAGGAATGAGGAACTGGGGTAAATCCATCATTCCAGCGCATCATCAGCTCAGATGGAGGATGTGAGGGTAACCAGGCCTTGGGATGTGACCTCACAGGTATCATTTTAGCACAGCAACTCACCCCAGCCTGGCTTGGAGTGGAGAGCCCATAAGACCATCCAATGCCACTGAAATATGGAAAAGGATTTGGGATGCACCAGTATAGAGTTCTAAAGAACAATTGTTCTTTTTTGTTCCACAACCTCCTCTTTCCCTGAGTTGTCTTTGTTTTCTTTTGTTTTTCTTTGTTTTCTCAAGGAAAGCAATACAGCAGCGACCTGGGAACACATCACAATGACCTGGGAATACATGTTTATCCAGAGGTAAATGCTCTTTCCTTCAGTATCAACCTGGAAAGGCTCCTTAGGGGAGCTGTTTCACCAGAAAAACTGTGCCTGCTGCCACTCAGTAACTCATTAACTCAACAAAAGAGAAGAGAAAAGCCATGTTGCCAGTGCTTCCTCTCCAGCCTGAAATTTTCCAGCCCAGCCCATGGTTTAGGCAGCTTAGCATGGAGCTAATTGCCTTCCAAAAGATCTTTTTGTCGTGGTTGTTGTTTGTCGCTGGGTTGGGACTGCGCTCATTAATAATCATTTTAGCATATGAAAAGCTTGTAACGAATCCATGAGCTGCAGACGGCAGAGCAATTACAGCAATCACATAATTAGGGTTATGCAATAGCCGGCTGTACCCAGACCACTGGAGGAGGAAAAGATGCTTGAAAGGGATATGGGGGACTGCTAAAGCAGGGAAGGGTTGATGGAAAGCTTGGGAGCAACCTAGTGGCCAGCTTTTTTATGGGATGAAGTGAAGCAATGCAAGGACATGCTGTCAGTTCTGGTTTTGACACAGAACGGCGGGTTTAGTTTCCTGGGAAGCATCTGAGCTGCTGGATGAGGCCCTGGCACAGATTGCCCAGGGAAATTGTGGATGCCCCATCCCTGGAAGTGTTCAAGGCTGGCTTGTACAGGGCTTGGAGCAACCTGGTCTAGTGGAAGGTGTCCTTGCCTGTGGTAGGGGGCTGGAATGAGATGATCTTTAAGATCTCTTCCCACCCAAACCATTCCAGGATTCAGCCACAGTCAGTGACAGGACTGTTAGTCCAGACTGATCCTATTCCAGGGAGAGGTTTAAGGCCAGGCTGTTGGACACTGGTTGGACTTCGGCAGTACCAGCATGACAGCTGAGCAAAAAGCATCCAAAATTACCTGAAGACCTCTGAGTACTTCCAGAGATTTGCCTTGAAGAGCTTTAGGGAATTTAGGGAACTGTTCTGCCTGTGTATGCAAATCCTAGGTAGGGCAATGATTTTGTTTTGCCTGTGCATAGCTTTTCCTGCTGCTTTTCAGCTCCAAATAAAGAGTGGAGAATTGATGGACAGCATTGATTAAATGGCTGAAGAGTGAATTGGTGCACAGGTGGTTTCTCTGGGAGGGAAAATCATCCAGCATCACCTCAGTGCAGAGGTTGTTTGGGGCTGTACCCTCGACAAGCGGACACATTTTCATCCTGCCTGCTGAAAACTGCACTGTGTGAGAACAGCATGTTACTGTGAGGAGAAAATGTCAGGATTCTTTTTTTTTTTTTTTTGAGATGAAAAGTAAAGAAAGACTCGTGAACAGTCTTCAGATGAACCAAAACCTGCCCCAGAGAGGCAGGGAATGAGCTGCACCCCTTACCCCGGGGATGGGATGATTTGACCTGACCTGTAATTACAGCCAGGAAGATTTTGGCTGGCCATGAGGGAAAACACTGGGATGGGAAGGACAGGGAAGCACAGGAATGGATTGCCTGAGGACAGCAGAGACTCTGTTGTTGGGGGCCTTTAAGAAAGGGGTAGACAAGCACCTGTCAGGAAGGCTTTAGACAGAGCTGATCCTGCCCTGAGGCAGGAGCTGGTTGGGTTGACCTCCCGAGGCCCCTTCCAGCACTGTTTTTTATTATCTCTGCTGACAACACCCCCTGCTTTGACCGTTGGTATGCAATAGTTCGAGCCTTCTTTCTGGCAGAGGAATGAGGCACAGAGGTCTGTGTTTTTTAAAGTAGAGCCAGGATTTGCACCTGTCATGTGATGCTCTTTTTCAAGGCCCTGGGAGTTTCTGTCTAAAACCTCAATAACTTACAATGTTTGGGTGCATGAAGCTTATAACCTTTATTGTATTAAACTAGTCCAATTGGTTTTTTTTTCCCTTAAGTTGGTTGCAAAGGGGCCAACAGACATCAACCACTGGACAGGTGGAGACCTTCTAGTGAATAGAGAGTCCTGAAACCACAAGCTGACACACCCTGTGGGTTAGATCATGAATTGGTTACAGACTTGCTGTTTTGTGCATTCCAAACACACTCCCAAAGCATTTTCTAACAAGTCTAAGACCTGACATCTAAAACTAATGACATGTAAATCATAGGTGCTTCAGGAATCACAGAATCAAAGGATGGTTTGGGTGGGAAGAGACCTTAAAAATCATCCAGTCCCATCCCCTGCCATGGGCAGGGACACGTTCCACTAAACCAGATTGCTCCAAGCCCCATCCAACCTGGCCTTGGACACTTCCAGGGATCCAGGGGCAGCCATAGCTTGTCTGGGCAACCTGTGCCAGGGCCTCCCAACACTCTGAGTAAAGAATTTCTTCCTAAGTTGTGCCTAAATCTCTCCCTTTTAGTTTAAAACCATTCCCCTTGCCTTATCACTATGTGCCTGCAAGGAAAAAACAAGTAGGTGAGACCATGGACACAGGACCTGGGTACCACCAGCTCAGTCAGGCAGTGTTTGCACCCAGGTTAACACGATAAAATGCAGGTGTTATAACTCTGAATCCCACATATCACCGCAAACTTCTTTTAGTCCTGATCCTGGCAGGCCTATTTTGAAATGGGTCTTCACTGGATGACTCTTAAGCTGTTAAGAATACTTGTAATGTCTCCATTGACTTTCAGGTTTTTGTTTGAGGGGCTCTTTTTAACGCACAATTGGCAGCCAAAAGGAGACCAAGTCCCTGCAGGGGTGAGGAAAAAAAAAGCACCAGTTCCTCTCCTTGCAGCACTGCAGGTATTTTGGGCACCAGTGTGAAATGGAAATACTCTTTGGCTTCTGCTTTTTGTGCTCTGCCCCTTTCCAGTCTCCCACATCCCTGTCTCGGGTAGGGAAACATCATATTGATTGTGATGCAGGCAATTAAATGGTGTTAATGAAGTTCAAACAAGTGTTATCATAAGCTTGGCAGCACGGAGAGAAATGAAAGGTCAGCCACAGCCCTTTGTCATCTTTTCAGTGTGGTGTTGAATGCTAATGAGACAGTCCCAATTAGAACAGGCTCCCCTTTGTATTGCTTGGGGATTGCATCAAATGCTCCCAAGTTCTCCAGATTTCCTGGCTCAAAGGGGACATTTGAAGTAAACTTGAAAAGATGCAGATCTGAAGCTGCTCTAATGTAAATTCAGCAAAGCCTATGGAGTTTTACCAACTGAAGTCAGACGAGATTCTGCTCCACTGTTCCCATTTTTTTCCTCTTTTTTTTTAATTTTTTTTTTCAATAGACTCATATAATGATAATTGAAAAGCCTCCACTTTGTTTTAGAACTGCAGCCTGGCTCTTCATGGCTTCAACAAAAGCCAAATAGCCTGTCCCCATTTCCTGGGTTAATTCTCTTGCCTCACCAGGATTGTTTCAGCAGGCAGAGTCCACCCCTGCTTCCAATAGTGTTGTAAAGGACTATCACGGAATTATGGAATGGTTTGGGTTGGAAGGGACCTTTAAAGGTCATCTAGTCCCCCTGCAATGTGTGGGGACAGCTTCAACTAGACTTAAGTGAGCCATAATAATTTTTTCTTGCTCTTGTCAGCAAATCCATTGCCTTGGATAATCACAGAAATGGGCACTAAAACAACCAACCTCTCAGAATGTCATGGAAGTTCTCAATTTCCTTTATAGTTTTCCATGAAGGTGACATGGAATTGCAAAAATTGGTAAATTGGTAAATTTTAAAAGTTTTGGATTAGTAGTTGTCATGAATCCTAATTCTGAACCCAACACTTGAATCATCACAAACAAGTAATTGAAAACACGAGAAAATCCTTCCATGAGCCAAACAAATAAATAAAACCACTGAAGAAGATTCCTGATGGCCTTGCTATTGAAATCTTTCGGAATCAAATTTCCAGGTGACTCCTGCGTGGAAGTAAACCACTGGTCAGACCAGATTTTGTAACTTTTCCCCTCTCAATGTACATTCACAGCCTAAAGAGGCGAAAAACCAATGTTAGAAGGATTGGAGGAAGGTACTTTCACCCATTCCTGCTTCTTATGCCAAAGTCATTCCCTGCTCTGAGTTTTGGGAGTCCTGAAGGCACATTCCACATGAAGGAACCAGTTTTTCAAAGGGATGGCTTGGAGTGACCCAGCTCAGCTCCATTCCAAGAGCTCCTTAAAAGCCAAGAGTCTCTCTTTACTCCAGAGTGCCTCTGAGTTGGGTACAATCTCCCACTGCCTAATTACCCTCTTAGAGTTTCTTCTTCATCAAAGAAGTTCATTTGATTTCAGGTTCTTCTGATTTACTCAACCACTTCTTAAACTCCACGACTGAAAAATCTTTTTATCTCCTGATTCACCCTTTGAAGAAATCTAGTGGTCTTGAAGGATGCCTCCTCCAGATGATGCTGACTACAGAAATAGCTCCAACCAGGACTGGGAGCCTTTGGATTTGGAATAACTCCCTCAAAGCACAATTGCAGAATGGAGAAAAGGAATTCATTAGCTCAGGGTAGAACTGAAATTATATTTTATTCATCCCTGAGATGTTTTTTTTCTTTCATCCTCCACAGCATCCAGGTGCCACTGCCTTGAGTCAGTGGATCTGACACACAAAAACATAAGCAGGGAAGAAGCTGTAACCATATTCCAAACCCCACAGCCTCCCCTTGGGCATCAGTTCCAGTTGTCAGACATGAGTGCAGAAAACAACGCAGCACATGCTGGGGTCAGACATCCAGTGATGTTTAGGAGCAGCAGGAGGTGTTATGTACCTCGTTTGCAAACCCAGTTGTTTGGGAAAACTTCCAAGGAAATGCAGCACCTACTGCTGAAGATCACTGGGCACCAGAATTTAGCTCCAAAAAGTTGTAAAGTGAAATCAATACTGGAAAAACAAAATCAGAAACTGCAGCCTTTTTTTGATCCACAGAAAAATATCCCATTCTCCGCTTCTGTACCTCAGTCTGTCAGTCAAATGTACCTTCTCCAAAGATAAAAATCAATCAGGTTCAGCTGTCAAACAAAGTATTTGGCCTCAGAAAACAACCACACTCCATGTTGTTAAAGCATCACTGGAGAATGACATCTTTGGGTCAGTATTGGTGCAAACTTGATTTGTAAATGAATCTCAAACTCTACCTTCCCATTATTCAGGTCAATCCAGAAATCAGCCTCAATACACACTAAGGAACTTGGACACTGCAACAGTTGTTTGGGAAAACTTCCAAGGAAATGCAGCACCTACTGCTGAAGATCACTGGGCACCAGGATTGAGCTCCAAAAAGTTGTAAAGCGAAATCAATACTGAAAAAAAACCAAAACAGAAACTGCTCCTTTTCTTTATCTGGTGAGGGGAAAAAAAAGATGCTGTATAAGGAAATTCCTATTCTCCACTTCTGTACCTCTGTCACTCAAATGCACCTTCTCCAAAGATAAAAATCAGCCAGGTTCATCTGTCAAACAAAGTATTTGTCCACAGAAAACAACCAAACACAAAGAATGTTGTTAAAGCATCACTAGAGTGTGACATCTTTGGGTCAGTATTGGTGCAAACCTGTTTTGTAAATGAATCTCAAATACTTCCTTCCCATTATCTGGGTCAATCCAGCAATCAGCCTCAATACATGCTAAGGAACTTGGACACAGTACCAGAAGTAGGTCATAATTAAGCAAGGTGGCTTGTGAGAGTCTTACAGGTTGCCTAGAAACCACATTTGCTGAAGTGTTTAACCACATCTAAAAATAATTGTCCAGACAAATCACACACCAATGGGAGAATCGTTGGGAAAAATGCTGCCTCGTGCCAACCAGGGGACAGAGCTCTTTGATTATTCACACTCCTCTTCCACAAAATGAGAGAAAACCATCCCCACCAAAGGAAATCCAGGGATTTATAGGGCAGTGTGAGGTGTCTACAGCAGCAGAGGTCTCCTACAACCTGCATGACATGGTATCAGTTTTAGGTCATGCCTATGAAGTCACCCAGACAAATCATTGCTGAAAACTGGGTGCATTGTACAGGAATGATCTGTAAGATAAATCTGCCTTTGTGTTTACAGAGTAACAACCATTTTCCAACTGTGCAGGTCCCAAACCTGCCAATAACACCAGGAGAGCCTTGGAAAGCAAAGCACAGATCAACTGCTGCAAAGCTTCCTGCAGCAGAAAGGATCCCACTGAATGGAGTGCAGGATGGGCTGGTTGCTTTTCCTGGGGCAAACCCTACAGAAACTGAAGCTCCAACATGCTGCAGGAATAGTTGTTTTGGTTGTGTTCCCTGTGGAGCAGCTTTGCCAGACACTGACTTTCACCACATGAGATTGAACAGCAGAGCCAGAGGAGACTGAACAGGGGAGCCACAGGTCTTGTAGATGTGGATAAAACGCTTGGAAAGACCTGTGACCATTCAGAAAACACCTGCAGGGCTTTAGTCACCAGCCTGTCAATCTTCTGGCATCTCACTCAAAGCACAGAAGAGCCTCCAAGGAGAGTTACTGGGAGATAATTGTATGTCTCTTGGGATCTAGGCAGTGTGGGGACTGTCACAACGATGCTGAGAACAGCAAACCACTTCTGGTCTGTGTGGAAAGACTTAGAAGCCCATTTACTTCACAGGGCTCAAACACATCACCTCCCCTGCCTTCCTCCCTCTACAGTTTCTCTTCAAGAGAAACAATAACGGCAAACACCTTCTTTCACACCTCTAATTAAATTCCCATCTCTGCTGCAAGGCACCTGGGAACAAAAGGCTGACATAGAGATTTCTGCCTAGCAAAGTCCAAAGAAAAAAAGCCCAGAGGCCTCTCCCAAAGGCAACAGTGGTGACACCTCCTGGTATCACGAAGCAGGGCCTTGCTGAATCACTTCTGTCATTCCTGTTTCTAGGGCTAAAACTCACCTTTCCACCCAGTTCTTGTAGCTGGGGATGTCCTTGGCGTAGAGGAGCTTGTTGGAGGGGGAATCTTTGCCCAGCCGGTGCTCTGAGGTGGAACAGGAGTCCATGAAGGTCTGGGCCACCACAGACAGACAGGCGTCTGTGATGCTGTTTTTGTGGATGTCGAAGACAAACTGTGGGTTCTTGATCATGTTGACCCAGAACCTTAAGGGGAGGCTGCAAGAGGGGAAAGACAGTCAGGGCACAGCTCACAGGCTTTGTTGTGTGGGGTTACAATGGTAAATGGTGGGGTGGAAATCAAACATCGTGGTGCGGAGATGAGGGTTTCAGGATAAGCTTGGTAGAAAATAAATTCCTCCCCTACACTCCAGGGACAGCAGTGGAGTCACCTCGGGAGTGGCTTTGCTCCCTGGTATCCTCACAGGGCAGATTCTGGCAGTCTTTATGTCAATACAATCTTACTAAAGTTGCACATAAATTAATGGGAGCGATCAGACATTGGAATGGGCTGCCCAGGGAGGTGGTGGAGTGACTGTCCCTGGAGGTGTTCAAGAAGAGACTGGATGAGGCACTCAGTGCCATGGTCTGGGTGACAAGGTGGTTTTGGGTCACAGGTTGGGCTCAATGATCTCAGAGGGCTTTTTCACCCTGGTTGATTGTGTGATTCTGTGATCCCATGATAACTGAGGTGAGGACAATGCTTCCAAGCTTCTATACATCAAGTTGCAATGTAATTTGGCCCCTATTTGTTGCTTCATCAGACAAACACAGGCACTGCATCCATAAAACTTATGGATGGTAAGGGTGGTGAGGCACAGGAACAGGTTGCCACATCCCTGGAAGTGTTCCAAGCAAGGTTGGACAGGGCTTTGAGTAACCTGGTCTAGTGGAAGGTGTCCCTGCCCATGGCACGGGGCTGGAATTGGATGATCTTTAAGGTCCGTTCCAACCCAAACCATTCTGTGATTCTAAACATTTGTCATTGAGGGATTTGGCTTTTAGCCCTCATGGCAACCCCATGGGAAGAAGGGTAGGTAGAGCTCCCAGGATGAGGCTGGGAATGTTCATGGCATGCACTGTGTGCTGTGGACACCGTGTACTGTCACAATCCACTGCTCAAACCCAAGGTTGTAAATGATCCCAGCACATTGGGCATGAAGCAGTTGCTACATGTCAGGGAAAACCCTGTTGCCTCAAGGAAAAAAAAAAAAAGAGGAGCTGGGAAACAAGCATTGCAGCTTTTGAAATGAAAATCTATCTGCCCTAACCAAGGAAATGTTATTCCAATTGCAATCCAGAGCCCTTTCTCCCTTCCAGTTTTTTTCAAAAGAGAGGTTCATTTGGATGAGATGCCCTGAGGTATCAACCTCCAGCCTTTGCCTCAAGCCTTTCTGTCAGGGCAAAGGCATTCAAGTGATCATGGCCTAGGAGCTGAGACATGTCACTGATCACAGAGCCCAGCTCTTGTCTCTCTGTCAGGCAGAATGTTAAGCCAACCTTCACTCTCTGCACCTTCCCAAGAGGAGGATGTTATTCAGCTCAACAAATTCTCCTGGTATTCCAGCTAAACTCCCCAGTTCCTTCCATTTGCTCATTACCCCTATGTGTTCACTGTAAAAAATTCAGCTCCAAGTGTGATATATTTTGGGTCACAACAGGCAGTTTAACGCATCCTGACAGAGGGATAACACCATGTTTTCCTAAACCACTTTGTGTTCTCCTGAGCCAAAAAATTATAGAACAAATGTAAGAAAAGCCCCACACAGGGAATCCTGCCTACAAGGTTCAGGAGAAGTGGGAGATGCTGGAAACTGGAGAATTATAGACTGGTTTGGGTGGGAAGGGACCTTAAAGATCATCCAGTTCCACTCCCTGCCATGGGCAGGGACACCTTCCACTAGCCCAGGTTGCTCAAAGCCCCGTCCAACCTGGCCTTGGACACTTCCAGGGATGGAGCAGCCACAGCTTCTCTGGGAAATCTGTGCCAGGGCCTTCCCACCTTCTGAGTAAAGAATGAGTGACGAATGACAATGAGACCTGATGGAGCTGTGGGGGAAAACATTTTAGGCTGGGGATGGAGGATTGTCAGTTGGAGGATGAGGTGGTTGAGTGACCCCTGCAAAAGCCCTTCTGCAGGTGTTTGGATGACAGGCACAGCCAGCATGAGGAAGAGCAGAGCCCATGTGTGTGACCCCGAGTGCAGGAAAGGGCTGGGGGTGATGGCCCTCGGAGCCCCTGATATGATTTTTGAGTTCATTTAATCTGATGGAACAGATTTCTCCAGACTGCCCCTTTCTCCACACACACAGGCACACAGACACACAGTGCCTTTCCCCCTCCCCCCTTAAACAAACCTCCTGCTCATTTAGTCTGAGTGGCTGCAATCAGCCTTAGATTAGTGCCGCAGATAATGTTAATAATATGCTAATGTTTCATTAGTTGAAAGCCTCCTTGGTGCGTGGGGTTTCTTTTTTTATGTCACTGCCTGTGACGATCTGCCATCAGCATGGCTGGGAAAGGGAAAAAATGCATGAGCTGGGAGCCCCATGGCTCTCCTCTGCTGTTCCTTTTATAGTCCCTCTATTTGCACAGGAGAAGGGGAGGGAGTGATTCCCCAGGGATGTCTTTCCAAAAGGGAGACTCAGCAGAGAGGAGGTTTTTCTCCACCGATCCTGGTTTTTCCCCACTGTCCTATTACATATATGAGGAGAGGCCTGATGAGAACAGAGGCTGATGTCACACTTTGTCACTGATGTCACACTTTGTCACTCACTCCAAAGGAGACTCACATCCACCTCCAGACCCTTTAAATGCTCAGTACCATTGGAAATGCTCTCCTGGCCTCCAGCTGCCACCCAGGACGGTCTCCTGTGGGTGCTGCACATTCCCTGTGCACATCTGGGATATCTTAAAAAAATCCCAGCTGGCACTAGACACCTCTGTGTGTGCAAACAAATGGAGCTTTAAGCCCCATCCTGACTACAGTGGGAATTCAAACACAGTGGGAATTCAAACACCTTGCCTAGATGAAGACAGTGGTGCTGAATCCTCTCCCACACCTCCCTAGGTATTCCCACAGTCCTGGGCATTGCAGCAGTTAAACACTTTAGCATTTTTCCACATGAAATGCCTCAAAAATGCTGCCATTCCCGTGGAATACAGGCAAACTTGGGCCTCTTTAGCCAAAGTTCTCCATCTTTGGGAGAATCATTTAGATTCTGGGATAGTCTGACTCGTGAAAACTTGGTGCTCTGAATCCCACACCAGGTTCCTCATCTCCCCCAGCAGCCAGATTCCAAACCACACGTTCCTTTACTCTCCTTCCAGCCCAGTACCTGGTGCTGGGCCATACTGGGGTGTGTCACTCACCAGTTGCTCTTCCAGGTGTGCCTCACGTGGGGGTCGTGGATGTTGTGTTTGTCAGCCTGCTCATCCAGGAAATCAAACATGTACTTGATAGCCAGGGGGAGGGCACTGCCACGGTGGGCAGTGCTGAAGATGGTCTCAAAGAGGTCATCTACAAACTTCTGGAGGGTGCCCTGTCGGGAGGAGAAAGGGAAGAGGAACGTGAGACAAAAAGTGGGAAGAGGAGGCTGAATTTTGGTACCTCTCTGGAAACAGAGCATGTCTGTGGATCAGGGCCCTGAGGGTGTGATTGGAAAATGGGAGCCATGAATTATTAGTTAAAGGTGACCTGATTTGGGAATTTCAATACAGGTGTCACAATAACCACTACAGCTGGTTGTCAGCCAGGTCCAGATGCTCCCTGTCCTCCCTGCTCTGAGCATTCCCTGCCTGGAAGGTGGCTGAGCTGAGGTGGGACACCTTCCTCCATCTCAGTTGGTGGAGAGGCCCCGCTTTGTTTCCAGTGAGATTCCTCTCCTCTGCATCCCATCCCCGACTGCTTTAGTGCACTCATGAGACAAAACTCAGCCATTTTCTAGGCTGGCTTTTCACCCAGGGCCATTTTTTAAGGTGGGAATAGAAGTCAGATGGCTGTAGAGCACACCACATGGAGTCATTGAGACAAATAGGACAAGAGTACCTAGAGAGAGGCAGTTGGTTTACTTGTGTGACTGGTTTAATAAATAAGGCAAAATTCTTCTTAATTCCCAAGAGGCCTCCTCATTTTTTACTATCCACTGGCATGGGACTAAGGCAAATCCTAAAAGCAATGCATGGATCTGCCATCCACTACTCTGCAGAGCTCAGGAATGTCCACTGCTCCTCTACGAGGAGAATCCCAGATCCTGGGCTTGGAAAACTACCCTGATGAGAATAATTGACCTTTAGCAAGAAGGAGAGGAGCTGGAATATCAGAGGGTTGGACAGAAGGGCAGCAGAGGAGCTTTAGGCTGGACTTTGGGGGGAACTAGGCAAGGCAGGTTTTCTCTGCCACCAGAGCTTCATAGGCATTTCTATGTGAACAAACCACATGGCTGTGAAAACAACCAAAAAATAATTGAATCTCCAACAAACAGTTCCTGATGTGCAAAATTTCCTCTTCTAAAAAGTAAAATTCTTCTCTTTCTTCTCTGCAGACCCAGGAAAGGAATTTCTCCTTTCTGGAAACAAAGCACCAGGTTCCACCAGAGTGGCTCGAGTTTACATAGAGGTACAAACACTTAATTAGAAAGCTGATGTCTCTGGCTGATTCACCACTTGATTTATTCTTTGGGAAACCAACAGAGGCACCTTGTGTGAACTCCTACAGGGTGAGTAAAGCCCTACAGCACATGTGTGACTCAGAAAGGGCCCCTGAGGGGAAATCTTGTTGCTCTGACATGGAGGAGCTGCCCTCAGGTTCAGTTGCTGCAGGGAATTAGTTCTCTACTTGCTCACCCACACAAACACAAAGAAAACCTCCGAGGCTTTTAGGCAGGAGGATCCAGGTCTCAGAGGTCAGGGATTTACCAGAATAAAAATCACTGTCAGTTTAACTAAGTATTCCTGGGGATTGTATTACCAGCAATTGCTCTCTCTCCTATTTTCCTCCCTCAAATGGTCATGATGAGAAAATTCTTTAACCCAAGAGGGGAAACAATAAACCCCCAACCCTCCTACTTTGTTTCTGTGCAAGTCTTGCAGCTGCTTTTCTGCCATTTCCACAGGAAAACCAAACCAACCCACAACCCAAGTGTTGAATCTGTGATCCAGAACACAAAACAAAAGCAGTTCAGTGGTGGCATAGGGGACATATCCCCAGACAGTGGAAATCAGCACTGCTCCAGTGCTTGCTGGTTTACACCAGCTGGGGCCAGAGCCCTGGGGAGCATCATTTTCTTTTAGTCCTGTGATCCATAAAAGCATCTTGATGCCAGGGAATGGGGCAGGTACCAGGGGCTAAAGACAAAGCCACTTTATCTCCAAATCCCTCTCTAACACAGCCAGCTTGAGTGAGGCTGCAGGGAGAGTGAGACATCAGAGGCAAAATGAGTTGAGGAATAAATGTGCAGATAAAACTGTAAGGTAGGACTTAAACAAGTGATGGGGGTCTGAACTCCGATGGCATTTGCACGAACACATGAAATTGTGTTTGTACCTATTCACACCCTGACTGAAAATAATAAATAGTCAGAGCTCTGGATATGTCTGGAGATTCCATTCAGGATGTCCCTGCTCTGCTTCCACCTGACTTAACCTGTACTTTCTCTTTGGAGCCCCTGAGCTTTCTATGTCTCAGATCAGGGGGATCTGCACTCCCTGGAGCTGGCCATCCATTGACATCACAGTCAACTTAAACTCCTGCCAAAACATCAGCACTAAAGTCTTTATTGTCCTGGGGGAAGGTGGAGAAGATGGATTTGTACAACAAAACTTCTGGCATGGGAGCCCATTTCAGGCTGTGAGGCCTGACACATCCTTGGAACCTGAGCTGGGCACATTTACTCTCTGGCTCTTCATTTGCTCAATTTTGGGCAAACCTACAAACCAGTACAATCCACATCCCCAGCAGCTCCCCCTGTGCTGACTCTCCACCAGCCTCATGGCCCTGAATTCTTTACTCCTCGTTCCTTTTCCAGTGTCCCTTTTTTCACTCTGCTTTCTAAGTTCCAGCTCCTTCCCTACGTGCTTGGAGCAGCAATTTCCTTCTGCTCTTTATCCTCCTTTGGCACCCTTTGAGTGGTCTCTCATTCCTTGTTGGCAAGAAACCCCATCACGGCCTCAAACCAAGCATTTCCCACCCTCCTCCCCGCTCCCACCACGTACCTTCGTGGCAAGAAGTCTGGTCAGGTAGATCTCAGAAACCATCTTGCTGCCCCTGTCACCCTCTTTTTGGTCACCGTGCTCGTGGTTCTTCACCAAGTGCCACATCTTGACCCCGCTCTCCAGGTCAGGGGTGATCATGGGGGTTCGGGACCGGAGGCTGTCGGGGCTCCCCGTGTAGCGGATCATGTTTTCTGTGGAGAGAGATGAGGGCTCTCAGTTAGGAGCTCTCCCACTGGGATTTTCAGGAAATGTCCCGATGATATGACACCTACTAGGTGCTTTTCAAAGCATCATCTGAGTGAGTTTGCTCGGGAAAGGCAAGGGGTGTCAGCCAAGCCAGGTGTGATGTCAATATGCTACTAAATTAAATGAGGTTCAAACACTGATTTCCAGTTGTCCACACTTTTTGCCTCTTATCTTGTTCCCTGGCAAAACCTTTGGCCTGGGACAACTGGCACTGTCAGTGTCAGACACTGCCCAGGACAATACCAGTTACTCCTGGTAACCAGTATGGCTGAGTAACTGGTTTTACCCCTATGGATGTTTAGCCATACCCTGCCATGCTGTTTGGCATAGAAATACTGATGTACCCAATGTGACCTCCTCATCCCTCACTCCTTTGACACCAAAGCAACCAAATTCCTTCCCACCCATTCACTTCACTCCCTGCTCCAAAATCGTATTTTTTGCAGAAATGAAGCAGAACCCCAGGTGGGCCCACACAAATTTCCTCTCCAAGAAGGCTTTTAGCCTCCAAATTTTACCTCCCTTTGCCTCTGAGTCATGGCACAAGGCATTCCCCTCTCCCTGACCTTCCAGCAATGCTGCAGATCCAGGCTTTTCCAACCATAATTAACAGAAGTGTTGCACCTTTCTGTAGCAAGATCTGAATCAGCCTCATTAATGCATTACCAATCTCTACATATTAATTATCAGATGGAATATCCTTTTTCTCTCTGGATGCTGTTTTCTTAATTGCAATTAACAATCACTTCTGACCCACCACATCTTCTCCTCCCCCTGCCTCCTTCCCCACTCCCTCCTCCTGAAAAATCAAATGGCAAAAGAATTAAAGAAATCCAACAGAAATTAACCCCCCTCAAGTCTTCCTTTTCAAAGGTCACTGTGTCTTTCAGTAATTGCAACAACATGGCAAAGAGGATGAATATTAATAAGGCCTGGTGGATCGTTCACGTCCTTGGAGAAAGTGGAAGGGGGTTCCTATGGACATTGAGGAACTCTGCCTTCCAAGACAAAGGGAGTGAAAAAGGACTGGAGATGCTTTCATACATTAAAAATAATAATAAATTGATATAACAGCAGCATCCAGGTTGGAGGGGGGGGTTGCAGTGCTCTGATTGCACATCAGAGAGGTTTTGATTTGCTGTCCAGCATCACCCTAGTGAGACACATCCTGGGCTGCAGTTCTGTCTCAGGGGAGAAAGGTGTGTGAGGGTGTGAGGGAGACTCAGGAGGTCCCTGTTTGGCTCTACAGAGGAGTTTCCAGCTGGTCTTTCTTTCACAGCTCTCTCATTCTCAGTTGTCTCATGGGTAAAGTGGGAACAACAATCCACCACCTTGGGATATATTGATAGGAGACTCTACGAGTGACACCCAGTGATTTAAGATGTGGGCAGCTAATTAAAAAGGCTCCTCCTTTCATTAATGAGGGAGGAGAACTTCCCAAGAGCAATCCAACCACTTGGCTCAACAACTTGAACCAGATGCCAAAGTTTTAGATGACTGAATCCTGTCTTCCTGCCGTTCCTCAAGCAATCTCATCAAGGAATCATCTGCCCGTCACTCTCCCTGCTGGTGCTCCATGTTTGGGATCCACAATGTTTGGGATCTCTTCCCCAGAGCTCTCCCAGTCCATAGGAGCACACAAATCCTTACCATACTTGCTGGCTGACGTCCTGGAGACTGTGGAGTTGTTGACTGCATTGTAGGCAGTGACTTGCTTGGAGACTAAAGCTACCACAGATCCATCTGGCACCTGTAGAGGAAAAGAGACATTTTAAAGCTTCTGAAAACTGGCTGAGGACTATGCCAAAGGCAGCAGAAACTGAGATGCAAACCAGTGTCAGGGTAGGCAGGGCAAGTAGTTTTGGCTCCAAGCTTCCAATGCTTTCTTCAGTGAGTTGTCTTTTTAATGAAAAAGGGACAAAATCTGCTGTTACACAATTAGAATCCTGCACTTGGGCAATGGGACAATTGATGACACATTCTGCTCCATTCAGGCCCCGATTCAAAGCCCAGTGATGACAATGTGAGTCAGAGAATAATTTAGGTTGGAAAAGGCTTTTAAGATCACTGAGTCCAGCCATTAACCCAGCAGTCCCATGTTCACCACTCAACCATGTCCCCAAGGGCCACATCCAGAGGCCTTTCAAACACTTCCAGGGATGTTTTTTGCATTAACCTCAGTAAATCTGACAACAGGTTCTTGTCAAGGAAGCTCTTGTGCAGAAAGGGAGTGTGAGAAGAATAAAATCATCTGAGCAATTTCAAACAAGCTTTGGCTGTCCCATGTGCACGATAAACCTGAAGGGAAATGTTCTGTTCCTTCCACCTTGATTGCAGGTGATCTCCGGGTGCCCACTGAAGAAATGGATGCCTGGATTTTCCACTTTCAACCTCTCCATGCACTGTCTCCCCCTTCCATGTGACAAATCCACTGCTGGACTGAAGTGACCACCACAACTTTTCCCTTTGCTGTGTCGGGGGGGCTCAGACAGGGAAAAGCAGCAGGTTTGGAGTGGCTGGGCTCCAGGGTGCCATTGGATTGTGTTACAACAGACCACAGAGCTTTCTGAAACGAGCCAGACCTCCCCTTTCTCCAGCAAGACATGTGGGTCCCATATCAAAAATGCTAAAAGAGCCATATCAGGACCATCTGTGATAAATAAGACATCACAAAAACGAGACGGGTGAAAAAAGCCCCCGCTAACAACGTCTAACTCTCGGCTGTGTAATAATAATAATTAGCACTTGCATGGAGTTTTTCATCTTCAAAGCACTGCAGAGGCTAATTAAATAGCCCCTCAGCTATCACTGAAGGCAATTATTGGCTCTTTGTAGTTTTAGCCCCACACTGAAGATGGGGAAACTGAGGCAAAAAAAGGAATATCAGTGTTTGTCTCAGCACGATCCATGTGAGCCCTCAGGATAGCCAGGAAATCATGTACCCTGGCAGCTGAGGGCCTGTTCTGCCACAGCTCATCCTATAGCTGGGAGCTCATTGCCTGCAGCAAAAAAAAAAAAAAAAAAAGTGGAAAAAGCACATGAAGGAAAAAAAAATTATGCCTGGTTTGTTGTTGAAATAAAATAGAAAACGCCCCTGTTCTCTCTGAGGGAAAAAAAAAAAAAGTCAGCGATGTTTCAGTCAATCTGAAGGGAAAAAGTTTTGTTTCCTTTTCAAATTACTGCTTGCTGCCTCCTCAGGTCAGCTCTTAAATGAAAAGAGAGAATAATCTTGTTATGAAACATAGATTGCTGAAGTGTGATTGAGGAAAGGACAAAATTGTCAGCATTGGATTAAACTTAATGAGGTGCTTTTCTTCTTGTTTGGTTTTTTCCAAGGGAGAAGCTTTTGACCAAAACTTCATTTTTTATTAAATTACCACTCGTGTAAGATATTTTCAGACTTCTTTACCTCTCTACTATGGATTTCAAGGTCATGCAGAGATGAAGGGAAGATCTGTCCCAAACCAGGTCACAAGGACCAGGACAGGGGTTCAAAATAAGTGTTCCTGGGTCAGTGGCAACCCCACTGCACCCTGTTCTCCAGTGATGCTGTTTCCCACTTCCTTCTTCCAGATACTCAGACTCCCTCTTTCCATTTTTCTCTCTTCCATCCTTCTGAACTCTGCTGGGATTAGAAGGCCATTGATGCATTGGAAAAAGGAGGATGGAAGGCCTTGGGGTTTTTTTTGTCTGCATGAGAAATGTTAACTCGTGTTGTCTTCATGACCACATTTCTTCTTCACACCCTTCACTCACCAGGGTGCCCCTCCTTTGAGTGAAAAAGAAGGTTTTTTCCTACCCTTGGCTGTATCTTCTCTGGGTAATTCTGACAAGGACAGTGGAACAGGGTGGATAAACTCAACGTGGAGAGTCTGTCTAGTTTGTTGCCCACTCAACCATTTTTGACCTCTGCATCTTGTAGTCATAAAATCACAGAATCATCAAGGTTAGAAAAGACCTTTAAGACCATCAAGTCCAACTGTTAACATGTCCCCAAGTGCCACATCTTTTTTTGAACACTTCCAGGGATGCTGATTCCTCCTCTTCCCTGAGCAAAAGAATATTTTGCCCTTCTCCTTTCTATTTTATGAGCTGATCTGATTCCCACCCATCCTCTCACATAGTTACCTGGTAGTGTGCCAGGGTGTTGAGCCTCTTCCAGTCGTTCTCTATCTTGGTTGTGATGTCTTCATCCTGCAGGATCATCCTTGCCCCGCTTGCTTGTCTCCACTCTGTGGGGAGAACAGGGATAATGAGTTTTGATATAGGGGCAGAGCCCTGGCAATCCCTGTGCCCACAACCTGCCTTTACACTCTGATTACTCACAGTGCTTTGCTCTTAATTTATTTATATTTCTTATATCTGTTCTTGCCCCAACGTGGCTGTTTCCAAGACCAACCTGCCCTTGCTTGTGTTTGTTCCATGGGACAGGAGCAAAATGTCACTTGTGTCAGGGATAGAAGTCCATCCTTGGCTCCCTTTCCTGTATCAGCCCAGACACAGCCTTTATAAATATCTGAGGTATGTGTCCCTGCCATGACCCAGTCACAGAGGGGGCTCCCCTGGGCACAGCACCAAAGCCTCTTCTGGGCTCGGTTTATCTCCACTAGTGCTCACACACCACTTCCTACATCTCAAATCCAGCAGGGATGGAGAGCAGGAAGCCCTTGGCTTCAGGCATAGCAGAGACACAACAGGGAGAAGAGTCAAGAACAGATCCAACCCCTGCTCTGTGGAGGATTTAATCCCCACCAGCCTCTCTCATGAAATGATGAATCCCCTCCTCCTGCAGCACTGGAGCAGCCTGACACTTCCCAGGGTACCACTTTTTCCTCAAATCTCAAAGGATGCTCCATAGAATCATAGAGTGATTAAGGTTGGGAAAGACTTCCAAGATCATGGGGTCTTGTGAAGGATTGTCACAGCTTTCCCCACAGAGCACTCACAGACTTGCCTAAAGCCAGGAAAACATAAATGTGGCCAAAAGGAGAGAAATGTTCTGTCACCTGGTGACACCAGGGAAAGCTGTGGCTTAATCACAACCTGGACCATTCCAAGCTCTTTTTTTGGCTGTCATGTTTTCAGTCACAGTGACCCAACCAGAGCCAAAGCAAAAAGTCTATTCATTTGCAGGAGTTAATTAAAATGAACTCTTGGATACGGAATCATCACCTGCCACCCTTGCTTGTTTTTTTCCTAATACAAAAATGCAGGGACCACTGCAAATTTCTTTTGGTTTCAGCAGTTTTCTTATCACATAATTAAAATGCACTGGGAAAGCTGCACTTGCCTTTATTATTCATTTAAATTAGCAGGAAGAGGTCAGCAACTGTGTTTATTGCTGGGTGTTACTTTGGCTGGGGACACTCAGAGAGTAAGCAAAGGTTGTGTTGGCTGAGCACTGATCCTGAACTGCCCTTCATCTGCTCCAGCTCCTCAGATCCTCACCTACATTATCCTTGTGATGTCTGAGGGTGATGCTCTCTGCTCATTCCCACCTGGGTAGGATTCCTGGAAGCTAACTGGTCCCAGATATTGCTTGGAAGAGCACAAAAATGCTCAAGTTTAGGTCGGGCTGGGAAATGGTACTTTTACAAAGTGCCCCACAGGGCAGCAAAGTCAATTCTGCTGTCACAGAGTGTTTTTTCTGTGCCTTCCCTGTGCTTCCTTAGGTTTGGTGTCTCTTTGACCTCTCTCCTTCATGGCTCTGCACAGTCCTATGGTCCTTCTCTCTCCTGACTCATCTTTGGGGAGAGACACACACATACTGTGTTTTGAGAGGGATGCACAGGTTCCTGGCGTGGGGCTTTGATAGGAGGGTGGGCACAGCTTTCCTCACTCTGTGTTTTATTTGTATTCCAGGGCTGGACAAAGTCCTTAGGGTGAATTTCCCTCTGCTCCAGGGGAGCTGAGGACATCCTGAGATGTCCCCTCAAGCTTCTTGTGCTCTTGCAGAGACACAGGGGATTCCCAAGCCCTTTCCCTTCGCCTTCCTGCAGAGAGGGATCACGTGAGGAAGAGGAAGGGACAGTCTAAGAACACAAGAGAAGGAGGAAAACACCCTGCAGGGCATGTTCAGAGAATTGGCTTCAATTTTGCCCTGGCCAAATACAAATCACTTCATCAGGCATCTGAGCAATGACAGGGAAAGGACCCCCAGCTCTTCCCAGTCCCACTTCACGCTCCTCTTCTCAGTGAGGGTCAGCTCAGGTGGTCACACAATGATCTGCAAGGAAATGCAGAGGGAATGGGAAGGGAAAAGGTGACCCTGCCATCCATCTCCACAGCACTAAGTGAGCACTGTGAGCTCTGTCCTCGCTGGCAGCCCCTGTCCCCTCTCTCATCAGATCTGAGCAGAGCCAGCACAAAGGAGAGACACACTCCAATCCAATTTGTTACACTTCCACCTTCCAGAGAGAGGGAGGCAGAGGGGGAGGGAGGTAAAAATCCCATTATCTTTATCAAGCCTTCCAATCAGGAGCAGCAGTAAATGCAAACTCAGGAGACAGCTGCTGTGAAGCCTTTATATTTCATTCAGCAGATAGTGTATCTTTTTATTGCACGCAGGAATTACTTCTTTTTCTTTTTTTTTTTTTTCTTTTTTTTTTTTTTTTTTTTTTAAGAAAGAACCTTTCTGTTCAGCTTGGCTGGGAAAAAAAGAGGAAATTCCAGAGGCCTTTGACAAAGAGGTGCTTCTTGGAGCTGCAGCAATGCCTGGCCAGGGAATGACTCTATAGGGAAGTGGAAGATGGGGAGATATCATCCAGCACCTCAAATCCTGTGGAAAATGTTCCACCTTCTCCGTGCCTTCTCTCTGACCTGGGTCACCCGGAAAATGCCCATTGAATAAGGGAGAAAAGTGCAGCAGAGGGAACATTTTTCAGAAGCAATTGAAATTCCCAGGTGGATGGAAGACCTGCCAGCTCACTCCAAGTGCCTTCATTAGACTCCTCATCCTCAGTTCCACCATCCTGTGCACAGCAATGGGGTGTGGAACAAATGAATGTGGCTCACCCAGGCTTGATGCCTGTTTCATGATCACTCATCTCCTGAATATTTAGCCTGAAGAGCTGGGGGGCTGCTTTTAGTCTTATTTTCCAGGTGAGAGGCAGTTTGGCACAGGAAACAGGAGGATAAACCCCCTGTCTGTGTGTGCAGGCACCAGTACAGCAGGTGGGTTAGAAAGAAAAAGGGGTAAATGGCTGTGTGATGAGCTCTAGAAAGAGAGGAGAAACTCAGGTTTTGGGATAGAGAAAGGATCATCATTGTAGGGAATAAGAGTTCATTTCAGAACACAGAGACAAAAGATGCCAGGGAATAATTTCATCCTGTATGGAACTAGTCACAGAATCACAGAATGGTTTGGGTTGGAAGGGACCTGAAAGATCATCCAGTTCTAATCCCTGCCATGGGCAGGGACAACTTCCACTAGCCCAGGTTGCTCCAAGCCCCATCCAACCTGGCCTTGAACACTTCCAGGGATCCAGGGGCAGCCACAGTTTCTCTGGGCAACCTGTGCCAGGGCCTCCCCACCCTCTGAGTAAAGAATTTCCTTCTAACATCTAATCTAAACCTGCCTCTTAGTTTAAAACCATTTCCCCTTATCCTGTCACTCCAAGCACTTGCCCAAAGTCCCTCTCCAGCTCTCTTGGAGCCCCTTTAGGGACTGGAAGGGGCTCTAAGCTCTCCCTGAAGTCTTCTCCAGGTTGAACTGCCCCAACTCTCTCAGCTTGTCTTCAGGGGATATGTACAAGCTGCCAGCTTTACTCAAAATATACCAGAGTTAGACTCAGTTTAAACATTTCCAGTTTAAATGAACTCCACATCCTAATCGTGCAGGGCTGGTGAGGCAGCAAGAACTTGTCTGATAAGGTCCACAATGAACCTGAAACAGCATCACCGATTGCAAGGCAGCCAACCGGCAGCTCCCACCACCTCAGCAGCCCCTTTCAAAAAGCATCCAAAACACAGGGAAGAGCGAATGCCTCAGCATGAAGCCAAATTCCTGTTTTGTGATCCTCACACCTGAATGTGTTCCCAAAGACAGGGTGTTTCATTTGCGGCGAGGGCTTCAAAAATAACGAAAATAACGAAAATCGCCACCGCAGAAAGAAGTCTTTTTGCTCAGAGGGCTGCAATCTGGGGGACTCGGACTGAAAATGTAACCTCAGGGTGTCCGAAATAAGTGCTTTCAGCTGACAACCCCCTCCAGGAGTTGCTGGGTAACAGCCAAACATTATGACATTTGCGACACACAGGCGAGTCCCTGTGCCTGCAGCTCCCCTGCACTTAACGACTCACAACAACTCATTAGCTTGTTTGCTTTCTTCCACCTGGGCAATACAGGCCTAAGCAGGGACAGAAAGCCCTGGAAATTGTAATGGTAATAGAAAACGCTGTTTAAAAGCCATCGATTGCAAGGCCAGATCACAGTCATCTATTCCCTGTGAGCATGAGCTGGTCCAGCCCCTCTGCGATCCTGAGGATTCAGCCCGGGGCAGGTTGATCTGGAGAGGTCTGTGATGATTCCTAATGGCCAGCAGTGCTTTCTGCTCTCCCATTTGCTTCCTTCAACCTCGCTGAGGGATGCCAACAAACATCTTTTCCTGTGAAAAAGCTGGGATGGAGCTGTGGGTGGATGTGAGTGTCCTGCCCACAACAACCCTGCTCCTCCCACCTTGGGAGCTGATATGGTGAAGGAGCAACTACACTGCTGCTGGCAAGACTCTCCTACTAGATAAAGATTTTTTTGTGTGTGTTTTATTTTTTCTTTTCCCCTACTGCCCAAAGAGCTGCTGATTAGCCCATCTCTTGTCACTGTGGGCAAGCCTGTCCTCTGAGGGGTGCACATGCTCATATCTCCTCTCTGGAATTTTCTGGTCTCAGAACCACTCAGATCATAAAATCACAGAATGGTTTGGGTTGGAAGGGACATTCAAGACCACCTCATTCCAACCTCCTGTCATGGGCAAGCACACCTTCCACTAGACCAGGTGCTCCAAGCCCTGTCCAGCCTGGCCTTGAACAGGTCAATATTTCTTAAACCAGCAACAATTCTGGCTGTAAAATTGTCAGAGACCCTGCACACACACACACACACACACACACTTCTGTATCTGTTGGTTATCACAGCTCCAATGGAACCTGTGGAGCCAAATTTATCCCAGGCATTTGCAGCAGGCAGGTAGAATTCCTGCATCCCATTGTGGATGCATCGTTCATCCCCACAGCAGAACAAACTGCTTCTCCCTCACACCCAGAGTGAGATCTGAAGGCAGTGGGCTCTGTGGGTGCCATCCAGCATCAGACAGGTTGAGAGATCCAACCGCAAACCCTGCTCCTCTGCTCTGCTGTGCCCCTGGCACAGTGCCCTCCCTGCCCTCCTGCTCACCCCAGCACTCACCATCCCCCTGCCGACTCCAAGCAGCTCCAGAATCACTGTGGGTCCTTTCCTGATGATGAATATGATCTGTTCTTTACTGCTGCTGTTTTTGGCAGCTTGTCTCGTTATTCTAACTGCTTTTCATGAGAAATTTCTGTCAGGAATCCCTCCCTGCCCTGCATATACACACATACAGACACTTAACTTTAATCCCTGACCTCTCATTGCTGTCTCCATTTATTGCTGTGAATTGTTTCTTGGCCTTGGTCCATTCCTTCTCCTTTTGGTTCCTCTACAACTTTGCTGGGTTTTATAGACTCCATTATTTTCCACTCCTGTCTCAGTGAAGGTCACTAAGGGAAAATTCTGGCAGATGCACCCACAGTGCAGTCCCCAGCCCCACACCAGACACCTCAGCAATGCCCTGAGCAGATTTTCCTACATTTTTTTCATAGTACCCTCCAGGTGTGGCATCACATCTACCTGTGGACCCCAAACTCAGACATCTCACTCCTCCCAGCATCCTTGCCCCAGGTACTATTTTTCCAGGTGTCTTTGGCAAGAAAGCAAGAACAGTCCCACTCACGTTTTTTCCACACCCTTGTCTGGGGTGAATTCTATGGGCAGGAAAGCAGGAATGGCTGCTGGTCTTTTGAATTCCTCAAGGCCAAAGATTCCATAAGATCAACACGGTGTCTCATCTGCCCTCTCCCTGCTGCTCTGAGGGTACACTCAGCCTGAAGAGGGGACACCTGCCCCAGGAAAGGGTCTGGATGGGGTTTGGCTGCCTCCCCTCCCCAGTTCCCCCCTGCCTGGGGTCAGTCACCTACCCAAATCCATGTCAGCAGCCTTGGGGCGGTGGGAGCAGGGCACATTCTTGAAAATGGCATCCAGGATCTTCTCCTTGACCTGTGTGATGGTGTCACAGTTCAGGATCTTCACCGGGATCTCGGGGCTGTTCACGTTGTCGGGGTTCACGCAGCTCAGGACCTGAGAGAGAGGCAGTGAGACCCACCACACATGGCACAGCAGCACAGGCACCCTCTGGCTGCCCCTCTGGCTGCTCTCTGCGTCCCACAAGCCATCTAGGGTGCAACAGTGGGGAAAAATGGGCCTTGAGAGTATTCCCTCCTTCAAGAGGGCGCAGGGATCTGGTTTCACATGGGGGGGATTCCCTGTATCCACAGCTGTGCCCAGGGAATTAAAGGAAACTCCGTGTTTGGCTCTAAGTATGTGCTGTGGGCTCCTAGATGTTACAGCCTCTAAGCTGACTTAGGGCTGATGTGGAGTTTTTTCTGAACTGGTGTCTCATATCCCTGTGGGCTGGAACTGCTGTACCTGTGGGAACAGCCCTTTGGATTTGAGACTTGTTTCCTTGGCATCTTCATTATACTTAATCACAGAATCACAGAATCACAGAATGCTTTGGGTTGGAAGGGGCCTTAAAGATCATCTAATTCCAATTCTCCTGCCCCAAATTCCACTAGGCCAGGTTGCTCCAAGCCCTGTTCCAATCTGACCCTGAACAATTCCAGGGATGGGGCAGCCACAGCTTCCCTGGGCAACTTGTTCCAGTGGCTCACCATCCTCACAGGGAAGAATTTCTTTCTTAATAACATAGAGGCCATGAATACCAGCTCATGGGTTCTGGTGCTTTCTGTACCAGAACCTTGGTGCAAACTTTTCATAGAATCCATTAAAAATGTACTTAGTTCTGACCCTGACTGGAGCCCAACTGATACCCACAGGGCTCTCCAGAGCTTTCCTTGGCCTCTGACCCATTCCATGCTCCCTGGATAGCTGGCAAAGTGCCCTAATTCAGCAGTGGTCTCCTTGCAGTGCCACTTGACTTTGATAATTCGGGTGAAAACGGTCTTCAACCTCTAAACCTTAAATCTGCCCAGACATGGCACTGACCAGGCCCCTCTCAGAAGAACGTGATTAATTTTGAAATGCGGGGCTTCTTTAAAAATGAAACACAAGCCGACATCAACAACCTCTGCTTTCACATTTAGCAGAAGAAAATTGACCCAACTGGAGAGGCCTCTCGTCCCTCTGAAGGAAAATTTAATTTTCTCCAAAGGCTCTGTCCAAGAGTAAATTTAAAGCACATGGGGTGGTGAGGGGGGAAAACCTTAAACACACACACAGAGTGTTTAACAGCAACCTGCTGCTCACCCTTGGCCATGTCTGCACTGACCATTCTGCTCTCTTTTGGCTACAGAAGTGTGAAGTCTATAAAGTTTTATAAACTTAGCACACCTCTGCACTTGAAAGGAGTGTTCCCTGGTGCTCCAGGCAATATATAGCTATTAAATGTTCCTGGGCCACTTTTACAAGTGCAGACATGTTAGTTTTGGTGCCTGAAACAAATTTTATCTTGACTGTAAATTCCCTTCTGTAGCACACAAGAGGTGCTGGACCCTCCATCACTTCTATCTTCACCTACTAAGATGCAGTGGGAGCTCAAAGTTGCTTAAAACAGGGTGAAATCATATCAGTATAATTACACACTGGCTCCCCAGGCTCCCTTTGGTGATGTTATGCTCAACTAAGAGGGACTTGTGAAGATTTTGCTTACAAAGAGCTCTGTGATCTTGCTGGATGAAAGGGGAGATGTAAATATGAGATATTGATTAGATCATAATGCTATTATTTATGTGTCACTTCCAGAAGTATTGAAGAAGCATCAATTCAGATAATAATAACAGCCCAGATTTACAGTTCTGTGGCATCTTTCATCTCAAAGGATCACAGAATTAGACAGAAAAAGCCCTGTTGAAATGCATCCAGTGTTGAGGTTATTAGTTGGTATAGCCCTGTGCAGCCCTCCTGGGTTGTGCCCATTCCTTGCCTGCAGGAACCTCTTCCTCTGCAAACTCCTTGGGTGTATCCAGACAAGAAACACCTGATTGCTGGGAGCCTGTGCTGCTCTTGGGGTTATGGTTGGGCTCCATGACCTTAAAGGTGCTTTCCAACTTAAATTATCCTATTACACACCTGTAGGGAAATGGAAAAGGGATGGCAGGCTGGGACAGCTCTTTTGAGAGTGTTATGGGGGTCACACATGGTTCTGGAGACCAAGGTACTCTGCAGGTGTCTGCCAGAGGTCTGATCTCAGCTGAGGTGAAATGAGCTGATGCCAAGCACAACAAGCCCTGTGCTGGGATTAATCCCTGATTCAAACAGCTGGAATTCAGTTTAGTCCCCAACAAAAAGCCCTTTAGTGCTCTTTAAAACAATCTGGGCTGCCCTGCCTGGCCAACATCTGGCCCAGAGGACCCAACACCTCCTGCAGGTGCTGACTGGTGTCCACCACACCAGTACCCACCATCCAGCTGGAAGGTGACAATGAGGTGTTTATCCTCGAATTTCACAGGCTGCCAGGTTTGGAAGGTGTCAGAAAACTCTGCCCAGTGAGCCACAGTCCTTCATGCCTTGACTACCACAGCCCTTGATTTCCTCTGCCAGCTCAGCTGGAATAAGAAGAAAGAGCAGGGAAGGCAATATTTGAAAGAAGTTTGCTCTCAGGGGTTTTAGACATAGGTGGGGAAGGTGATAGTCCCTGTAAACCCCTGAGTTGCAATGGGTTCATTACAATGACCATCAGGATTCTCTTTTCAACATTTTAGGGAATTCAAACATCACTTATGGAGACCAACACCCATCCCAGAGCACAGGGGCTTTGACATATGTGCCCCAGGTTTCACATCAACTCTCCATTGGTGTTTTCCTGCTCTCGTGGAGCAAGAAACTTTTCTCTGTACTGATGAAAACCAAGCTAAGACAAAGAACTAATCCCATTGCTCCTGCACTGCTGCTCAGCTGCATCAACACATTCTTGGATGTCAACTGGGGAAGACACACACCCCCCCCCCCCCCCCCCCCCCCTGTGTTGTATTCCCACAGGATTAGTCACCCTAAGGGAAGTTTTGCAGTGCTGATCTCCCAAATACAGTCACTGCTGCTGCTCCATTACACATCCCCTGCCTTTGAGCCCTGAGGGGCAGAGCTGGTGAAGTGGAGGAAGGGGAGAGGAGACTTCAGTGTCACTCAAGGATGTGAATGTTGTGGCACTGAGAGGACATGAGCACTTGGCACTGCTGTTCTGTCACGCACTGGGGACTGTGTCACATGAGGATGTGCCAGTTGTGGGGTCAATATAAAAAGGAATGGGACTGGGAGCACGCTGAGCAGTAATTTCTGAGCCCTGCCCTTCCCCTGTATGACCTTGGGATGTGTCATCTCATTGGATTTGTGTTTATTGACCTTTTTCAACATCCTTGGGGTTTTTTTATCTACCAGCCCTTCCAGTCATGAACTGTCTCTAAGTGTCTAATATACATGCAAAGCTTAGCTCAGCTAAGCCCTGATGGCCATTACAGATTACTGACATTTAAATAATAAAGGCAGAACTTGTAACTACTCATATGGCTCTGCAGTGTTTCAGTGGCCTGACCTGGGAACTGGATGTCCCTACAGCTTCTGTCCCTTCTAGATTGGGCTGGAAGGTTCAAGAGGGGTTGCAAACAGAGAGGCTTGGTGGAGAAAAAAGAGAAGGACCACCAAAAAAACCAAGCATAGGAAAGCCTTCTGATGTCATAGAATGGTTTGGGTTGGAAGGCACCTTAAAGACCATCTAGTCCAAACCCATGGGCAGGGACACCTTCCACTATTCCAGGTTGCTCAGAGCCCCATCCAACCTGACCTTGAACACTTCCAGGGATGGAGTGTCAACAACTTCTCTGGGCAACCTCTTCCAATATCTTGATGGTGACTTTCTTCCTGCCACCAAACTCCCTTAAAAGCCTTAACCAAAGGCAGCTGAAAGGATCTTTATCCATCTGAAATATGTTCTCAGGAGGGAGGATCCCATTAGGCTGCCAGCAGTGGAGCCATGAGGTGTGCAGGGATCACACAGGGTAGGTCTCTGCTCCAGATGTTCTGGGCATCTCCTCCCTATCACCCCCAAATACTAATTAGCCAACATTCTTGACAGCTTCTAACACATTTCTTTGCTCCCCTGTGTTATTTGTAACAACAGAAATGCAGCTGCTGCAGGATATGGATGGTTTTTCACCTCCCAGTGAAGGCAGAGCAGTGGCAGCAGCAGTGAGGGTTTTGCATCTGGATTCTCCTTTGGTGAATGGCTAAAACCCCCATGGATTCTGGCAAAGGCAGATGGCAGCCAGCAGGGATGAGATCTGCCTGTGTCTCATAGATGGGATAATGTAGCTGGGTTTTCAAGAGCACTGCATTCCAGAGATGATGAGCACTAACACAAAAGGGGGTTCCTCTGGGGTTCAGAGATTAAAGAAGGCCCACTGTTTAGCTGCAACCATTTATTCCAGCAAATCACATCTGTAAGTAGCTTTGTTTCTCCCGGCTGAAAATTCCTTTGTAAATACAAGAATTCTTAGAGACTGCAAAGACCCTCAGACACCAAGGGCTGCTTCCTTGGACACCTGTAGGACCTGGCAGACAGCAACTTGGAGCTACCTGGTTTTGGAGAGAAACCAGACCAAAACAATTTAAATTTAGTACATAAGGTGTGTGTTGTAAATCAATTCATTCCAGGTGCCTGAATGTGCTCCATCTTTTTTTTTTTTTTCTCTCCCTGGATAAGTCAATTCCTTTGGATCTGCTCTTCACTCAAACCATGTTTAAAAGCATGATTTAAAATATTAGGTAATAGAATAGAATCATAAAATCATAGAATGGTTTAGGTTGCAAGGACCTTAAAGATCATGTCGTTCCAACCCCCCTGCCATGGGCAGGGACACCTTCCACTATCCCAGATTGCTCCAAGCCCCATCTAACCCGGCCTTGGGCACTTCCAGTGATGGAGCATTCACAGCTTCTCTGGGCAACCTGTTTCTGTGTCTCACCACCCTCACAGTAAAGAATTTCTCTCTGATATCTACTCTAAACCTACTTTCTTTCAGTTTGAAGCCATTCCCCCTTGCCCTGTTAATCCATGCTCTTGCCAAGAGTCTCTCTCCATCTTTTTTTGTGGGCTCCTTTCAGGTACCACAAAGCCACAATTAGGTCACCCCAAAGCTTCTCTTTTCCAGGTCATGATTAACGAAGGGTAAAGAATAAATCATGGAATCCTTTAGTTTGGAAAAGACCTCTAAGGTCCTCGAGTATGTGCCTTCCCAAAAAAGCCCTGGCCTTGTGTTCCAGGGATAATGGCAATAAACAGCCTCTTTCCGTGTGCCACACTGCTGGAATTGGGAGTTACCTCAGCCAAGTGCTCAGAATATGTGAACATCTCAGTGAATTTTAGCCCCATAAACTGCAAACCCACAGTGCTGGTTCAGAGGAGGAGATTGAGAGAATTCCCACATTAAAAACACTAAATCAGTTCTTTGCTTTATTTCATTACTGTATATTTTTAATAAGATGTGTCACACTGCTGAAGGAAGGTAGGGAAAGGACAAAATTAAACAGAAATAAAGAGAAACAGAAAGGAAGAACAATCCTGTTCCCATTCTGCTGCTTCTTAATCTCCTTCACCGGAGCTGATCTCTGTAAATCTGCTGAGATTCCTATCGGGATATATTTGTCTGCTCTTGAGATGTAAGAGGGAGAGCTGATTAACATCAAACAGCACAAAGGGAAGGAGGAGAGCTTTCAGGCTGCTGTATAATTACTACTCTTTGCTGGCTGCTTTCTATCAAGCCTAAAAGGATCTGGGGGGATTTCCTTTGGTGAAAGGGATCACTCCATGTCTGTGTTTTCCTTCCTTCTGCTCCCTCTCTCCATGTGAGAACAGCCTCTGAATTGCTCCACAACAACAGTAAAGAAGGACCATGCTGATGATTTAACAGGAAAGCCACGTTTTTAATACGCAAAATAAAAGTGTGATCTTATTTCAGGATAAAATCCAACCCCCCATCAGACCTGGATTCAATCAAAGCTCAGCTCTAGACTGAAGACAAGCAGAATTTCAACATCAGCCCACCTGAGATGAGGTTTAAGACAGGTCAAGGAGCTGACATCGACTGAGGGTTGGAATCAGATGATCTTTAAGGTCCATTCCAACCCAAACCATTCTGTGATTCTATGATTAGGCACAGTTTTCAGAGCTATCTAGAGTGAAGTGAAACGAATGTCTCTCATACGAAACTGCAGTTAAAATAATCTGATCAATTTAGAGCATCTTCTGACGGGCCTAATATTTAGGGTTGGGTTTGTCTGAGGACAAAGGCACAGGAAAGAGAAAAATTACAAGGATCACTGAAGACTTAGAAAGTGATCTTTATCCTACAGAGACTTAGAAGCTCCGTGGATTTAGCGTATCCAGGAAAGAATGAAGGCCCAGAAAAACACACTAAGAAGAGATATCTAATGCTCTTTAATTGATGCTCTTTAATCAAGTGGGAAAGGGTGTAATCTCAGAGCAGAAGCTAAAGCTGCACATCTGCAGTGTATATCTTGCACTATGCAGACAATTCCATTTTGAAGCGAATGACTCAGTGCCGGGGATTAGTTTTCTTCCCCTTGAAATCTTTAAATCAACTTCATTTTTCTTTGACTTGGGCTTTCTCAAGAGGAATGGCTGCACAAGTTCTAGAGCAGACCTAAAGTCCCTCCACTGTGTACCTCTGACATATCCCTTGATGCTGAAATCCTCACGGGAGAAAAAGATTTTTAATTTTAATAATCAATCTTCAGCAGGGTTACCCTGCTGGGATACAGGGATAATTGTCCCAGAAGGTCAGCATGCCCATCATGGGCTTCTGTTCTCTAAATTCCATTTTTCTAGAAGGTTCTGGACAAGCCCACAGGACTCAGAGCACTCACCAGTGTCTTGTAGTCGATCTGCTGTCGGATGAGCTTGTCCTCACTCAGGGAATACCGGGCCTCTCCAGTGATGGAATCAATGGGACCCTTCTCCATCTGCTGCTTGATGGCACAGAAAAGGGAGAAGAGAGGTTCTCCAGCACACTCCTGCAGGGGTGAGAGACAACCATGAGGTGAAACAAGAGGAGGAGAGGTGAGAACCAAACCTACGTGGCATCTCAGTGACTGGCGTGGCTTGCCATCCCAAATCTCTCCAGACCAAAACATCAATGTATTCCATACAGCCCAGGAACAGAGGTCACCCTCCACTTCCACAGAGTGCAACCAGCCCTGGAAAACCAACCCCACAGTGTCCTGTCACGGGACAAAGGTGTCAGTGCTCCCTGGCAGTGCTGGGACCAGCAGAGTCTTGCAGGTGCTGTTCCAGAGAACCTGGAGGCAGCTCTGAAAGGGAGATGGACTGATGGTGCCTCGTTCTGGGTGTCTGGGCAGTGTCCACAGCCTCCCTGAGCACCCTCATGCTGGAGGCAAATAGGGATGCTCAGGCAGGAGCAGCTCCATGGGCCAGGGGAGATGTGCCCCTGGGTCTGTGTGGTTGCACTGGTGATGTCAGAGGTGTGGAGCCCACACGGGACAGCAACAAGCAGCCCACAGGCAGGGCCAGCAAACACACCTCTGCCTACTTTCCCCTCATCATTGACACACACTGCACTCCTCTCCCCACACTTTTCCCAGCCTCTCCTCCCTTGCTGCCCTCCCTCAGCACGTTCCCTGCCATGAACCTCTCCTCATGCTTTCCTCTCTTGCCTCTTTCCCCCTCCATCCTTCCTCCCCTCCTCACCCTCTCCTCTCGTGTCCCAACTCAGGGAGCGAGGTCTTTTTTCCCTGGTGTAAATCCCAAGGAAAACAAGTTAATAATCAGAAGCAAAGTGGCCCCTTTTTCAGTTCCTACACCTGTCTCCCACTTAATTAGCTTATCTACCAGCAGCATATTGCTTCTGTGTGCCTGTCTCTTGCCCTTATCAGGCCTCTGTTCAGGCTAAGGCAAGAAGACAAGTAGCTGAGTGGGGTGAAAAAAGCCTATTATAAAAGCAGCTCTTTAGAGAGTCACCTCCTTATATCCTTTCCTTTCAGCTCAGAGCAGGGATCTGATACCGAAAGTCACTAAAATTACCTTCCAGGGACCTTCAAAACTTTCCCCTGTGTTCATCCTTGAACTGGGGGAGGCTCAGGGGATTGGGGTTTGTTTGTGAAGCCTTGAACTGCCAGGCAGAAGGTGGTTATTGTGTCCAAATGAGGCTGTCAGGTGTGAGGATATTTAGCAACTGCACTGGGAGTGGGGGAGTGGAGCAAGCCCAGCTCCTTCCCAACAGGCTGGCTCTGAGTTTGGTCTCTTGGCAATTGTCATGGCTGGGGCTCAGTGTGGGTCCCCAAGGGGGACCTGTCATCACCCAGCAGGTCTCAAAGGCTGAAAGACTCTTTTTTTTTTTTTGCTACCCACCGCCCCAAGGAGACCTTCCAGGAGGAACAAGAGGGCTCAGAGGGTTCTTTCACTCTTTTGCTGCTGAGTGTCCTTCCAGCCGGGGCTGGATCTCAGTGCTGCCTCTGAATTGGGATGGAAGGGGATCTCCAGCCACCACACACCAAAAATATGGGTCACCACATGATGGAGAACTCAGGCTGCTGGTAAAAAGAGAGCATTTTCCATACAGGTCTCAATCATGGTCTGAAAACCTCCACATTTCAGCACTGATCCTCAGATCCCACCTCTGTGCAAGGAGAAAGACCAACAGGCTGCTCCTCTAACAAAGTGTCCCTCTTTTTTCTTCCTGGATGAGAAAACAGCCCATCTCTCCTATTAGGCAGTGACCTCCTTCCAGAGGAAAAAAAAAGAATTTTTCCTTTATATCTGGGAAGTTTTTGCCCCAACTAAACCTCACCAGGAAGAAATGTATTAAAGCAGCTGTTTTTCCAGGCTCCTCTTACCTTGAGGAACTTGTAGAGAAGGAAGGTGAACCAGTTGGTGAGCATTTTCTCAGCCACAGACTCTGTCCTAAAATCAGGAAGGGAGAAAAGGCAAATTGGAAATGATTTAGTTGCGCTGATCATATCAAAGAACTAATCAAAATATTGGCCTGGTCCATCTTACTGCCCAGATCTCTGAGCCCTGTGCTAAGTCTGGCATGACAATCTCAGGCTTCAGCATGTTTTGGATTTAGGGAACCTGCAAATTCTTACTGCCTTGTTGACTCTCCTGTGACCAGAACTCCCCATGTGCCTGTTTTTCAGTGTCTTTAACAATGAAAAAGAGTTGACAACATTTGAGGGAATCTTCTGCAAAGAGCTCAGGGAGGATAAATCCATCAAATATGAGGAGCTCAAAGCTAGGCCATATGTCAAGTAGGCTATATAAATACTCAAGAGAGACAGATCTAAATCACTAGGGAGCAGTTATCCAGCACTGCCTATCTCCCTGGCATTTGGGAGTGATTATACTCCTCAGTGTGGCAATGTGGAGCATTCACAGAGCTCATGCTTTTGCCCTTGAACACTCTGTCCTCCACGAAACAGAGATCCATCTCGAGGCTTCAGGATGAACTTTTCCTACAGAAAGACCAACTCAGACCTGTAAGTGTGGTTTGGACACCAGGAGCACAGGATAAACCTGTGTTGGCTCCACTACACGCACTGGTGCTGCTCAAGAAGAAAGCACAAGTCCCTGTCTGGTTGAATTAAAGTGGATCCTCCTTGTCCTGGCTCTCACCAAAGCCACACAGGGGTTCTTGCTTGTTTTTGTTGTTCCCTGCCCTGAAAATCTCTTTGGAGCTGTAGATGCCATGTGGGATGAACACTGGACTCCAAAACGGCCACTGCAGAAAGGTGTTGGAAGATTCCCTTCCATCCACAGACTCATGGGGAGAGAAGGGAAGCATCAAGTTGGATCCAGCTGCTCCAAATCATTGTGTGAGGACCTCACACCAACATGTGACCCAAGGCACTGAGCTATTCATGTGTTCTGTGCTGGTGCTGCTCAGGGCAGGACCTCCATCTCGGAGCACAAAGCACGTCTCTGGTTTCTCCTCATGTTTTCAGACCTTGGAACAGTGGATGTGCCTTCTCTGTTCCATGGTTGTCCTTCCAAAGGCCACAATTAATGTCCGACAAAGAGAACTAGAGTTAGAAAAGAACCGGAAGAAGGAGAAAGAGGAAAGATGCTCAGGACAAGACAGTAATGAGCAACCAGAGAAGATAAAGAGAGGGAGAAAGGGGAAGAAAAAGGAGAACATGAAGGGAGGAGACAGCTGGGAGGAGGCAGTGCCATCCAGCATCAGAGGAGAAGCACAGAAAGGAAGTCTGGGGACAGCTGCAGGGTGGTCACCAGCCAGGCTGGAGGGCTTGAATCACATCAGGGAATCAACTGACACCAAAGCAAAGTCCAGCCTGTGCCCCTGGCATTGCTGCCCTGAATGCCAGGAAGTGCCTTCTGCTCCCTTTTCTGCTGATTGACCATAGTGGGCCATGTGCCAAAGGAAAAGCCTCCCAGAAGGCACCAGAGATCTCTTCCCTGCCCAAGCCATCCATCATAATCAGCTGAGGGCTCCTCAGAGTTGGCTCTGAGCAGTGGCAAAGGCCATTCCTCTCCAGAAGAGTCCCCCTGATTTTACTCAGGATCAGAAGGATTGGTTCAGACCATGAAAAGGAGACTGATCCTAAAGGGAGAAGAGGCAGCACTTCCTTAGGCAGGGAAGGCACTTAAATTACAGAGCAGTAGATTTCTAACTCGAGGTTTCCCACAGAACTGTGGAGTTTAGACCTCAGACCAGGCCAAGAAGCACCAATTCAAACTTGTGCCTTGTATAAAACCAGCTCTGTTGTCCTGCTCAGCTCTTCTGCTGCCTTCCCCAAACTCCCAGCACCAATGCTCTGGGAGACACAGGAGATCCCACAGTGCAGCTGAAGACTCTCCATGTGTTCATAGGTAATCAAGGAACAAAAAACAAAGCTGGGAATTCCACACCCCAGGCAGGAGATGGAAGAAGTTGACATACTGCTCACCAGGGATATAACACAGCCTGGTTTATGGGATACACTTAGGGGTCCTACACAACATAGTTGGAGTAGGCTAAAAGGAAAAATAAGCCTAAATTTAACATCTTAAGCACACAGAGAGTCCAAAATAAGGGTTAGGAAACAGGGGCTTTTGCCACCCTTATGAAGCTTTATGGAGGATCCACATGAAAATCCAGAGATAGTTTAGTTCTGGGACTTTTAATTCCTTAACTGCAACTTAACCCAATTCTGTAGTTTAACCCAATTCTGTAACTATCAATCATTGACCACTTTTTGGTTAGGGAGGAGAGGAATCAAGAGCTACATCTTTCCTCCAAAGATGACTACGATTATGTTGGACAGTGGAGCGCAGGCTTCCCAACCCAATTCCCTCCAGCCCCAGCCATCCTCACCTCCGGAGCAGCAGCTTGGGGTGGTTCTTGCTCTCCAGGTTTTTGTCTATGAGGTCGGCCAGGAGCTGTTTGAGGACATCAGTGGCATATTCCAGCTTGCTCTGCAGCACTGTCATGATCAGCGAGGCCACGTTGCCGCGGTCCCTCATGGAGAAGCTGCGCTGGGACTCCAGAGTGCGGATGAAGGACAGCAGGAACACCTTGTTGTTGATGAGCTGGGCAAAGAGCTTCAGGCCTTTCTCCACCCTCTCCTGCCTGTAGCCAGGGACCTGCACAAGAAGAAAGGGAGTTTATGCCTTTATACCTTTCTCAGACCTCCCCAAATGGGTCTCACACTCTTTGCTGCCTCTCTGCCCTCATCCCTCCAGCTCCTCCAATTAAGGGAAGAGAGGAAGAGAGTCCACACATCATCTAATGATTAGGAAGCCTGGCAGAACTCCTACCCACAGCCAGATGATTTTTTCCGATCCTATGTTTCCCTTTCTGAACAGGACTTCAAAAAGATATTGCTGGTGCCTGGATGTGGTACTACACCACGTTATATTTTTATTTTAGTCAAACTGAAGTCTTATTCTAGTTTCATCTGAAACTTCTTTCTCATCCCTTCAAGAAACCTTCTAACAGAGGTTTGGGATTCAACTTTAGGAGATGCAGAAAGAAAGTAAATGGGAAAGAGAGAGTGGGGTCAAGTTTTGAGGAGATGAGGAGATGAAGAGACAGAGAGGTTTGTAAGTCTCTAATATATCTCTCAGCTGTGAGAGGTTGCTGAACTAGTTTTTATATAGAAGAATTTAGGACCTCAACACTGGAGCCTGTGCTCCACAGTCATAGAATCCTAGAATCACAGAATCCACTGGGTTGGAAAAGCCCTCCGAGATCATCCAGTCCAACCCTTGCTGCAACCCCGCCGTGGTTCCCAGCCCATGGCACTGATGCCACATCCAGTCTCATCTTAGACACCTCCAGGGACGGAGAATCCACCCCCTCCCTGGCCAGCCCATTCCAATGGCTGAGCACTCTCCTTGGAAAACATTCCTTCCTGATGTCCAACCTAAACCTCCCCTGGTGCAGCTCAAGTCCGTGCCCTCTTGTCCTACTGCTGGTTCCCTGGAGCAGAGCCCGACCCCCCCGGCTCCCCCCTCCTGTCAGGGAGTTGCAGAGAGTGAGGAGGTCTCCCCTGAGCCTCCTCCTCTCCAGGCTGAGCCCCCCCAGCTCCCTCAGCCTCTCCTCACAGCACTTGTGCTCCAGTCCCTTCCCCAACCTCGCTGCTCTTCTCTGCCCCTGCTCCAGCCCCTCCAGGGCCTTCCTGAGCTCAGGGCCCAGAGCTGGACACAGCACTCCAGGGGTGGCCTCCCCAGCGCCCAGCCCAGGGGCACAAGCCCTGCCCTGCTCCTGCTGCCACACTCTTCCTCAGCCAGCCCAGCAGCCATTGGCCTTCTTGCCCCTTTGGGCACATTCTGGCTCATGTTCAGCTCCCTGCCCAGACCAACTCCCAGCTCCCTTCCTGCCTGGCTGCTCTCCAGCCCCTCCGGCCCAGCCTGGAGCTGGAGGGGATTGTTATGGCCAAAGGGCAGGACCCGGCCCTTGGCCTTGCGGAACCTCAGCATGGTGGTCCATGGTGGGCTTCACCCTTCCTGGTCCTTCTGATTCTAGAAAAAAATGGAGCCTAAATAGGGAACCCCAAGCTCATTCCTCCGTGTTGCTGAAGCAGTTCCAGTCCTTGAAAAAAAACCTTCCCTGGAAGCTGGATGGTTTCACCAAAGAGCAACACATGTCACTGAGACATGGATGTATTAATAACCAACCAAATTTGGCACTTTAATACAGAATAAGTTGGCATGTTTAAACAACCAACTAATGCAGGCCCCTTATAGAGTCATTATTTTAATTCAGGAAATTAGAGTTCTTAACTCTTTTTGCATACAGCAAATAAATTACTTCCTAAATAGCTTGAGACAACCAACCAACCAACCAACAAACCACTACCACCCATCCTGCCAATAATTATTTTTAACTCACTTGCTTGAACATTTAATATTGTCTATCCTCGGGTTATTATGGAGAATTAAATAAAAAATAACAAGAAAAGTATTTTGTGCTGCATCTGGAAGCAGTTAATTAGCAAATGAACTGGAAATAAGTGAGACCTTCTCACTGCAGGATCTTTTGCAATAAATAGCAACTCCTTGGTGCTCCAGAGAAGGGAGCAGAATGGGAGCTGCCTTCTTCATGTTGGTACCAAAGATGTTGACACTGAAAGAGCTGCTGAAGCTTTACAGAGGATTAAGGAAAAAAAAAAAATGAATGGAATGAAAGGAAGGAGAGATCAAAGGTGGTGGATTGAAACATTAGCTCTGTGTGTATCTGCAGAGGGGAGCATCCGTGCTAAGACCTCTGTAGGGGTCAGATGCTATTCTGTGATCAGCTGTCTGGGGTTAATGAATGTAGGGATTGAAATTGGCTGTGGGGATAATGAAAGTGTTTGTGTGTGTGGACACACATGTGAGAGGGAGATTCAGCACCCCTTGTTTCTCCTGCCCATTTATTGAAGCTGCTGAGTTACTCGTCCTGAGGGAAAGCAGCTTGAGGCCACTTACCTGCACCCCACAATTAAATGTGTGCTGCAGTGAATGTGTAACTCAGCCTCCCACCCAGTCCCACAAGTCCTCCTTGCTGACAGATCAGGTTTTCTAATGGTTCTCTCCACACAGTTCAATGAATTTTGGCTCTTCCGAGTGGAAGGAGCAAAGACGAGCAGGGATCTCTGATTACACAGCCAGCCAAGCACAGGACTGCCTGTGCCAGCTCCTACCTCTCCTTCCTGCCAACTAACCCCAGTCTTGGCCTCCAGCAATCTCACCAGCCCATACCAGAGCCCCTCTGAAGATCAGAACTTGCCAAAGACTTTGCAGAGAGCTGAGCCAACAACCTCCCTGGCCTTGGCCATGGTGTAGCTCCTGATTCTCTGGCCCAGGTATTCCCAGAGAAGAGCCTGTCCATCTGCCAGAGCCTGATGTAGATTTTAGGCTGGCAGAACTCACCTGGGCTCCCATCAAGCTCTCTGTCACCACTGAGGTCACACACTTTTGGAGACCCCAAAAGTGGTGGGCACTGTCTCACTGTTCTCCCACCTCTGTGGTTCAGAGAGTCGGGGTGGAGGAGGAAGGTGTGGGCAGAACATTGACAGAGCAATGCTGCAAAACACAGAGTGCTGCAAAGGTGAACCTCCTTCAGTGACAGTAGGTTATTTTTATAGGGGTTGCCACAAAAATACTGGCCTCTTGGTAGCATGAGGGTCATACAAAGCTGGAGTGACACTGGGAAGTGTCCTGCTCTGTCACACAACTTCTTTTCCTTGCCCCTGCACAGCAGTAACTAATTAATCCAGTCTAAAAATCAAGCCACAGCAGGGTGAAAACCAAGGAGAAGCTTAATAGAGTAGGCCTAATGCACACAGATCTGTGAGAGTCTCTCAAATAAGTGAGGGATCAAAGAGAATTTAACAGGTAACAAGTGACAGGATGAGAAGAAATGGCCAAGTTGGGCCAGGGGATGTTTAGATTGGATATTAGAAAAATTTCTTCACTATAAGGCTCGTCAGGTATTGGAACAAGCTGCCCGTGGAAGTGGTAGAGGGATTTAAAAGATGTAGATGTGGCACTTGGGGACATGGGTTAGGGAGGAATTGGCAGTGCTGGATTAATGGTTGGACTCAATGATCTTAGAGGACTTTTCCAACCTTAACAATTCTATGATCTGAATCAGCAGCCACCATCTCCCCCTTTCCATATGGATTTTTAACGAGGTGCAGTTTTGTCCCTGGTAGCACACAACATTAGAAGCCACAATATCCGTACCACACCCCTGTCATTGAGGACCAAACAGGGAGGAATGAGAGGATTCAGAAGCAGCAGGTGTTGGTTTCTTACCTCCAGATCCCTCAGAACTGGGTGATCTTCAATGCCAGGGAAAAGCACCCTCATGGTGTAGGTTCTGTAATCCAGGAAAGGGATCCCAGCTCCATCCAGGTCACTGGTCAGCTCGTGGATATCTGTCTGCAACTCTGCAAAGGCTGGCACCAAAAAAAGGAACAACTCAGGTAGCAGTGACAACCCAGATCTCCCTCTCCATGATGGGAAAGCCCCTCAGACCCACATGCATGAGAGTAAGGTACAAGTGGAGAAGCAACTTGTGGAGAGGAAGAAGAAGGTGGACAAGAGCGGTGTCATCTTTCCTATACCACAGCCTTTCCCCAGGGACATGTGCCAGGGATTTCTCTGGACTGTGAATTAGCAAATGCAGTTAGGACAGGGTGGAGGAAGGCTGGGCTCAGGGAAAACAGGCAAAGTCAGATTAGACCCAGGCTTGAAGGCTCAACGCTCTTTTTGCTTGTGCTGTTTTGGCTCAAAGCTTTGTGGCTGGATGTCTCTTTTCTACCAACACTGACACTGTGCCAGCTGCCCTCCTCATCCTACCTTCTTTGCACTCCAGAGCCACCCTGGACTCCAGGTTGTCCATCTGCATCTGCAGGCGCTTGAGGGTGAGGTCGCTCTCCCGGGATTTGCGCTTGTAGGCGATGAGCACGGCCACAATGAAGATGATGAGAAGCCCACCAGCCACGGCAATGCTGACAATGGCTGGCAGGCTCAGAGGGCTGTCTGGAGAGATGTAGACCATCCCTGGGGAGAACTCCATCCCTCCTACACGAGCCTAGAGGGAAAGCAGGAAAGGGATGCGTTGAAACTGTCGGGGGAGCAGGGACACGGAGGAACTCCATCATCTCCTTGGCTTAGGCTGAAGGATGACCTCTTGTCTCCCAAGCCAAAAAGGGAAGTGTTTGGATAGAAGACATCTTAAAAACACATGAAATGCCACATAGAATCACCTCTGTTGACAGAGTGACCATGAACCCAACCAACAAACAGCTTGTGGTGCAACAAGTCAGTGGTCTCAATTTCCTGCCTCAGTATCAATTCAGACTTCATTCTGTGCTTTCCATTCCTTGTCCTGAACACTGTTTTGCTGGAGACTGACGTCACTTAGTCCCAAAATACACACTCATGGTTATGGTTTTGGGCATCGCACCCCACCATGGGACGGGGGACACCTGATCCAGTCAGTACAGTGGGACTGCAGAAATCAGAGTCACTGTTTTCTTTTCACTCTTCCACCAGATAAAACTGCGTCAGGAAGCCTCTGAGACAGTAAGAAGAAGCCTACAAAGACCACAAAGCCTGGCCCATGCTCTTTACAGCCCCTTTCTCAGCCACACATTGGCATGGTACAGATGCTCACCAGTGGGACAGGGAGTTGAACACAGCTTTTTGTTCTCCATGCACTTCCAGGGATTCCCAGAGCTGCTGCCAGCCTCTGGAAGGAGCTGCTGTGTGAGGACCTTTCTTTTAACAACCAGCAAGAAACCCTGCAAGCGTTCCTGCTGTAAGGCCAACAAAATGTTCTGCTGAAGCAGGTCTGTTAGGAGTCCATTTTTACAACAGGAACACCACTCCCAGCAGTAATCCCACAGGATCCTGCTTGCTCAGGGCTACTACAAGGTTGTTTAAAGCTATTTGTAGAGTAGACTAACTTTGAGTGACGGGGGAAAAGCTCTACTGAGCAGCCTGAACTATAAAAGAAGGCTCGTAGGGCTGTGCTGTGGTTGGGGAGCACTGGTTATAGATCAGCAGAAAGCTGGGAGGTGCCATGCTGTTGTGGGCTAGAAGGATTGTGATGTGGTGATGAGCCCCATCACTCACCCCAGAGGAGCTTTGTCACTGAGAGACACAGCTGAACCTGCACAAAGTGCAAAATCTTGCTGCCAGGTAGAAATGCAGTCAAGACCCCAAGGCTGAGTGTTTTCCACTCCCATTGCAACTGAGACCACTGCAGCACACAATTAAACTGTTTTCTTCCTCTGTTATGAGGAGGATCCCTCATGTTTCCAGCTCCCACAGCAGCTGGAGAAAACACCTCCCACATCCCAGCCTGATGTCCAGCCTTGTCCTTCATCCCTCTGGCTCTCAGCTCATCAGTCTGTCTCCAGCCTGCCTGTGCACACGTTAATCCCAGGCCTCCCATGGCTCAGCTCAGGCACCTGCTCAGGTTTCCCCTCTGGGTTGCAGGAGGAAGGATCTGGTCCAAGGATGAAGGGTTGGAGCCAGAAGAGACTATGGAGCAGAGTCATGAATTAATGAAGAGTTTTCCAGCTGCTCAACACCACAATCCTTTCTGGGGACATGAATCTCTGCGACCCCACCATCTCCTAGAAATTATTCCAGTCCCAGATGCAACCTCAGAGAAGATGCTGGTTTTACTCTACCACCAGGTGTAGGCTGCTCCTTACTGGGTCCTGATCAAAGACACACAGCTACAACCCTTATGTCATGGACAGGACAAAAATGAAAGTCTGAAAACCCACAAGGTCCTCTCATGCCATTTTTTGGACAGGCTTTAGAAAGGTAACAATGTCCACAATGAGAAATGAAACCAACCCCAAATTTATCTGCCCAGGTAATAAAGTTGGCCGTTCCTGCAGTATGACACTGATGACTTGTAGAGCATCTTCAGAGGCCAAGGAACAACCCACGTTGGTTGAGGAGGCAGCAGTGACCAGTTTTCCCATCTATTTCAAGATCCAAGGCCCAACTCACTTATACAACCTGCACAGGGCAGAGGTTTGGGATTGGTATGTGACACACTACCCAACTCACATCCTGATCCATGCACTAAAAGCTGTTCCCTTTTACTGTAGACCACTGTTCCAAATCCTCCCTCCTAAACCTTGCACAGTTTCCTTCCTGTCACAGTGGATCAGTAAATGGATTTATTCCATTTCATTTTCTCTTTCCAACAGTGGCCCTTTTCCTCCAAGCCCTGCAGTTAGACGAGTCTATTCAAGGAGTATCAGACTAAAATCAAACAGGCCCGTCCCAAACCCCAGTGCAGGTCTGTCCTCAAAGCTCAGAGAACAGCCCATCTCCATGGGTGGGATTTCTCTCTCCAAATATTCCACATGCACATCTGAGTTAGACGTTCCAGCACGATTTCAGAGTCAATAAAGAGAAAAAGCACTTTTAGGATGTGATTTATGTGAGCTGCTTTTGACACCTCCTTTTGACATCAGGATGAGATGTTTGATTCAGTGGAAGTTCCCATTTCTCTCCATTAACTAGGAGAGGATTTAGACTCCTAAAGGCAGGTGTCTAACAAAGTGTGTTCCTCTCCAAAGGTGGTTTCAACACTGGGAAGGTCTCACAGTCCACAAGTAAAACTGCCTTGATGTGAGAGAATCTGCCTCTTGAAGGAGAAAGCCTAAGAGGCTGCGATATTATTTTGAGAATTTAAAGGAAAAACAGGCAAATATATAGATATAGCCCTACTTTATTTCTTGGGCCACCAAGTGGTTCTAGAGGAAGCTGTTTATGCCTTCCAGAAGACTGAACATGAACCCTCCATATTACCAAGCACCAGTTTGGCCACCTGTTAAGCCTGTTAATCATGAATTTTTTCTAAAGGGCACTATGGCAAACATCAGTTTTCTCCAACAAAGTCTTAGGGTTCACCTGTAGCAGTTCAGGAGTTCCTCTTGTGCAAAACTTGCCTGTTGTGGTGTCTTTCCTGGTGCATGTTTGTCCTGGCCCAATGGAATTGTCTAATTTAAGATGAGAGGAAATGTGCCCTGAACGTCAGTTGCTGTATTTGACCATCTCTCCATTCACTACAAAAAGAGTCCAATGTGAATTTCTGGATACAAGCACCTGAATTAGATACTAGGAATCCTTTAGATGTATCCCACATCTTCACTGCAGACCTTCTCCAGCATAGTTTGAACAGGGGAGTGGGGACATGGTGAGACTCTTGGGGATGGTCCTGTGCAGGGGTAAGAGCTGCCCTCAATGGCCCTTGTGAGTCCCTTCCAACTGGGCATATTCTGTGATTCTGTGATGGGTCTTCCTCATGTTTCTTTCTTTTCCTTGGAAAAAACTTGCCTCTGAGTTTTAGTCCCTCTTTTTTTTAACCATTGCTCAAGTCTTTTTATTCCTTTCCTATTTTTTTTTCCAAATACTTAACTCTGTCACTGTACAAAAGACAGATGAATCAGATCAAAAGCGTGTTGACATCAATGTGTGTCATTGTCACTGCTCCTTCCCTTAGTAATCATCTCTGTGTTGTGGTGGTTGATTCACTCCCGTGGCCCCCTCTCAGATCTTGGCCACCTCACTCTGCAAGGAAGAGTTTGTTCAACGATCTCCTCAAGGTCACACAGCAAATCATTGCCAGAAACAGGAGGAGGACCTGGGAGAGCTGCCTGTCCATTATCCCAACCATCAAAAGATGGTCCCATGAAACACGGGGATATATTTTGTACCAGCCCCAACAACAAGAGTTGCTGTGCTGTGCTGGAGGGGGCATTTCCCAGCCCAGCTGTCCCGTGTTAAGCTCCAGATGCAAAGTCCATCCTTGAGCAATGGCCTCCATCACAGGTGACCTTCTGCCTTTTGTTCCCAGCCCAGATGCTGTCAAAGTGTTGCCTCTGTGTTGGCAGTTGAATAAAATCTGTAACTTGCCCTAAAATTGATTCTCATCAACAGGCTTCAATACCACTGCCTTCCCATGTTTCCAGCATCCTCAAAAAGGGGTTATTTTTTAATCTTTGGCTTCACTTCAACTGTCCCAAGCTGCAGGAGCAGGGGAGTCTTCCCAATTGGTATGACCTGACCAGATGTTCATCCTCCCTGATCCCCAGGGATTTATTTATTGCTCACCTGACTTGGAGTTTTCTCTCTCTAGGCTTAGCTTTGCCCACCTCTGACTGACCATATGTTTAATTATATCTATGAAAACGACAGGGAACATCCTTTGCCACGTTCCAAAGCTTTGGTGTTCACACAGAGAAAATCTCTCACTTCATTATTGCTCTTCTTGGAGCGTCTTGATGTGCTTTAGAATGAAACCAGAGTCATGGGATATTTGCATGGCTGGAAAGGATTATTCCCTCTATTTTCCAGATGACAAACTTTGGCACAGAGAAGTGAAGTAGCCAGTGTGAGGTCTCTCAGCAGCACAAGACCTAAAATGATCATCATAAACTAAAAGTTCCCAGAAAACTCTATTTCTAAAGAGCCATACAGTGTGTCTCCATCATCTAGGGGTCTCACTGCACTGAAATAAATAAATATGTGACAGGTGCAGCTTTGGGAGGGCAACAGAGAGGTGGAAAAAAAGTCATTCATGAGGGATAAGTAACACTGATGTCACTTGTCAGCTTTTGTTGTTTCTACCCACAGCCTGGTCCAGCTCCAGTGAGTTTGCTGATGTGCTGTTTATCAAGCAACAGCATCAAGGAATGCAAATCACTGAGAGGAAAGTAAAGAAGGAGTAAATAAATCAGCTGTGAGAGGAGGAGGAGCTCCCTCTGATGTAATCACTAGGTCCATTCTTCACAGGTTCCAGGAAGGATGTGCAGGAGTAAACTAAGTTTTAGAGATGTCAGAACCTCAAAGGCCAGTCACACTATCATCCATATCCTGCATTAAGGCAAATTTTAGCCACCAGCATGTCAGTAATTGGTGGGGAATGTGCTGAATTTAACAAAGTATGACATGTAGGAACATGTTACATGTATGATCTCACATGAGCATCATAGTTCATAAGAAAACAGAAGAGGGGCAAACTTTCCTAAAGGTTTTTGATTATGAAAGGTTCCTCATTGTCCACAAAGATCTCCAGGTCATTCTTCTACTCTTCTACTTCTCCGAGTTACCCTTGAAGGGGATATTATATCAGAAAAGGACTCTGATGTTTCTGGGAAGGCAAATAGTGATGCAAACCCCTCAGAGATCCCTCCCAGCTCTCCAGCATTGCTGTGCCCTCCCAAGCCACCCAGGGAGTAGAGGCTGAGGCTCAAGCACCACTTACCATCACCTTGTGCCTTCCAATGAGGTTTGGGGACTCACAGAGCAGCTGCACATCTGACACAGTCACTGCACAGGGTTTCTCCCCAACTAGAACGGTGTAGTTCAGCTTAGCATTCCCTCCTGCCACTGGTGGGATCAGGTTCTTGCCCTGGACAGAAAGGAATATCACCCCACAAAATCAAATAAACACCAGTAAAGAGTTTTCTTTTCCCCTGTAGTTCATTCTTAGGACACAAGTTTTGACACTGCACTTCATAGCTGTGGCTGTCCCATTCCTGGAAGTGTCCAAAGCCAGGTTGGATGGGGCTTGGAGCAACCCGGGATAGTGGAAGGTGTCACTGCCCATGGCAGGGGGTGGAACAAGATGATCTTTAAGGTCCCTTCTGACCCAAACCATTCTGTGATTTTTATGACATTTGTAGTTCACCATTTGCTGACACAGAGAGGAAAAGCCAAATTAGGAAGTCAACACAAATGGCTAATAAAGACTCAAATCAGGCACAACAGCCTGTCCTGCTCCCTTCTCTCTGGAACTGAATTAGAAATGTTGCATCTAGGTCTTGCACAATCAAGTGCTCACTAAACATAGCCAGGCAAGGAAGACAGAACCCCCTCCAAATGTGCAAGAAGCACAATCACCTCTGTGCATATGCACCACATAAAATAGCTGATACAGAAATGTTCCATCATAAAATCCCTCCTCTGTATTGCTGTGCAGACTATAGAGATGACAAAGGGCTGGTTTGGGTTTAAACAGGGGTGAGAGGAAGGTCTTGCAACCCCAAAAAAGAAATAGAGTCGGGTATTTAATTGTCAGTCCTGTTGCAATCATGGAAACTGCTCTCTGGTGAGCAGCATTTGGTACAAATTTGGGCTGCACATGAATAGTTCCAGTAGGAGTTAATATTTCTTGGTTATGGCTACTGGCAGCAGTTGGTGTTTGCAGATGGTGGGTGATATGATGCAGTGTGGTAGGGGCAAGGAATGGAGGAAGCTTTTGGGATGCCACCATGGTTTGTGGGGTGCTGGCAGGCACAGAGAGGCAACAGGTAACACGTGTTTGTCCTTCCCCATCCAGGCCTCGGTCCCCATCTCACCTTCAGGATGATGGGACTTCCTGGCTTCAGCTCCAGGATCCCCGAGGGGTTGAAAACCTCGAAGATGGGGTTGGGGTAGTAGGTGAAGTTGGTTTTGTTGAGGATCAGCAGGGACTGCACGTTGTCAAGGATGAAGCCAAACTCCTCCGGGCGCTCGGCGAGCTCTGACTGGTGATTGGGGTCCACAGCCAGGGCTGGGGCCTGGCAGGTCATCTCTGTGCTGTTCTGCACCTCACAGTTCTGGGGAAAGAAACCCAACATGAGCAGTGTTTGTGGAAAACATCCCTCCTGGTGAGCAGATGCCACTCAGATGCTACCCTACCCACTGCTGGGGGACAGGGAGGAGCAGAATTTTTTGGTTATTGTGAGGACCAATTTTAGTTATTACTGTGCTTCACTGCTTCAAAATATTCCCCATCCCCATCATGAAATCAAGGCTGTGAAGGGATTAGAAACACTCTACTGGGGCAGGTGTGTGGAGCAGTTTGCCCTTGAATTGGGCATCCTGTGCCTCTTGAGGGAGCTCAGCCTCTGGGGTTGCCAGTGTCAGCATCTTCCCCTAACTTCATTTCCTTCTGGAAATACGAATTTCTTCCTTTTTTTTTTTTTCTTTTTTTGTACAGCACTGACTAGTCAAAGCCTCTCTGTCACACTGCAATTAGATCTCTGGGCATCACTCCAAAAGTGTCTGTTGTGCTCAAGATTCCAGTTTGAACATCAGGTTACCTGAAATGAATCCCAGGAAGCTGGAGAGGGGAAGACATAAGGGTAGGAGACTCTGAAGTTTGGTTCCAGCCCTGCTAAAAATTTCCTTTTTTTGTGTGTATTTGAGAAATGAGCAACAGATTGTGACAGGTGTTTTACCCTGACTAAAGGCCTAGGAATTAGATGTCTGGTTGTCCTTTAGGACTTGAGCCTTCATTTTTCCTCATCATAGTTGCTACCATAATGCATCCTGGTCACACCAGGAACCAACAGGATCTGCAGGGAAACAGCACAAGCTCTGTGGGATCTTTGCAGATTCTCAACATGAGAATCTTCTCCTAACTAGTGTGGTACCTCCAGCACTGACAGCACACTCATTATCCCAGCTGGAATTGCCCAAGGGCTAAAAGGTCTTTGGTTCAAATCAGCAGAGAGAGAAGTGACTTGGACCAGCCAGCTCCATATTGTGAGATCAGTCAGATGTTCTGGGCTGTAACAGCTCTCCCAAGGAACAAAAGGCACTGGAGAACTTCCCAGAACAAAACTGAGTTCTACACGAGCATGGGGGAAATGATGGATTGGCTTCATCATCTGCACAGCACAGAGTTGTTTGAGACCAGTGTGTCAGGCAAGAGCTGGAGTCTCCTGGGAGAAGTCCTGCAGGCTTCTAATCCTGCAGGAAAGCTGAGAAGGGTTTGGCTGTGCTGCACCAGGAAATACAAGACATTGCCAAAACACACCCCTGAATATCCATGATCAGCTGGACCAGGGTTCTCCCAGAGTCCATGGGAGACTCTCTGTCAAGATTCACATCACACCCAGAACCCAACCTCAACAGATATATCCTGAATCTGGTAGGGCATGAGAGGCAACAAAACTGCTTTGGGTTTGGCTTCATGAAGGGAGATATTAGTTCATGACAGAGCTGGGATAATTCAAGTGTCTCAATCTCCAAACTGGAGATGCAAACAAATTTGCCCCATATATTCCTGCATTTTCTTTTTGGATCTACCACAGTTTTGCTGCTGTTTCATGTGGTAGATCATTTGTTGTCTGAGAAGTGCTTTGAGAACCTTGCGTGGAAGCTCATGGATTAATCTGAACACTTGAAAAATGCAGAGGATTTGGACTTTCTGCCCCCAACCCAGTTATTTTTAGAGCCTCTCCTTTTGGGTTGGTCTTCCACATTTGGTCCCAGAAAGTGCCCATACACAGCCAACACTTTTTCAGATGCTGTTGTGTGGCCCCATCCTCCAGCCTACTGCAGATACCACCAGGTGCTGCCTATTCCAGAATCTCCTAATTGGAGGTGCCAAACTCACACCTTTTACAGCTCTACCTGGAGCTGCTCAGCAGCTACTGGCAAGTGGCTCCTTCTGAGTGAATTATCTCCCAGACCTTGACTCTGCTGGTCTCCTCAGAGCTTCTTCTGATTCCTCACTAATTCTTCACTGAGAGTTGAATTAGGTTGTAAATCTAACTAGCTAAACCTGGATACACCCTTGCAGGATCCCAAATAGCCCATGGAGTGGACATAGTAGTACCAAAGAGTATTATTCTGACCTCAACATGCTCAGTTAATAACCTGAATTTGGGCCTTCTTATGCACATAAACAACACAGGTTATACATGTGACAAGACAGAGGACAGATGTTCTTGAGCCAACAGAAGAAACAAGTTTAGAAGAGACCAGGAACTTCATTACACCCCTCTCACTGCCCTCTTTGGTCCTATACTCCTTCAGGGACGAGGTAATGTTCTGGAAGCAAGTCATGCCCTCTTTTTGAGATGCAATTCCAAGCTGCAGAGCTGTTAACCAGCCCCTAACACCACCATGGCCGTGTCCCCTCCCCAGCCCAGCAGCCACACTCACGTTGACGTGCTCCTTCCCACCGTGCTTCGCCCGGATCTGAGGGTTCTGGATGAGATCCAGGTGAGTTCCCCACACTGCAATGGGTGTGTTGCCACTAGAGAAGAAAGGGAAGAAAATAAAGAACCCAGCTAATAGATATCAGGACTGATCACACTGAAAATGTGTGATCTGTGTTTGTAAATGCTGGTTGCAAAGTATGTGACCACATCTCGCAGTGCCACGGGGAGGAAAGGAAGAACAAAACAAACAAATGATTTTTCATTCATTCATGAGGAGAGAAATAACTAAAAACACATGTTTGCTAAAGCTGTCACATCAGGCAGAATCTGGATGTTTTTCTTTGCCAGGACTCAGCAATCACAAGAGTTGATAATGGGAGGAAAGGTGGAGATTTAACAGGGGCTCCTCAGAAGGGTCCATGGGCTGTATCTCCTGTATCACTTCAATCAGTCTCAGAATACCCTGAGTTGGAAGGGATCCCCAAGGATCATCAAAGTCCAGTTCCTGGCTCTGCCCAGGACACCTCAATAATCCCACCACATGTCTGAGAGCATTGTCCAAATGCTCCTTGAGCTCTGGCAGCCTTGAGACCATAACCATTTCCCTGGGGAGCTCCTTCAGTGCCCAACCCAAAAAGTCCTTATAGATACTGTCCCATGCAAGCAGCTCTTGAGGATTCAATGCTACCTGGTTGAGTCTGTAGTCCCATCTTGCATATTAAACCTGCCATAAAACTTCACCCTGAACAAGAAAATGCCACCTCACTGAACAATTTTTGGTGCTGCTGAGGAGCCCAGTCCTGCAGCATCTACAAAAAACCAAGCCAAAGTCTTCAGCCTTGGTGTGCAGAAGGCATTGCCTTGGTGACCCAGGCAGATCAGCTCTGCCATGTGTGTTGGATCCAACATATGACAGCGCAGAGATTTCCTGTTGCTGCATCCCTTTGCTCAAATACCAGTTTCCTGAGAAAGCCAATTCATCCAAGTCACAACCCACAAGTCTCTGGGAAATTTTCTCCATTTTCTAATAGTTCTTTCAGCCCTGATGAGATGGGGAGATGCAAATGGAGTTCATTCCCTGCAATCACTGTCACCAGAAGGAAAGAGCTTTCAGAAACACTCTTCTCTCCTTTCCCTGTCTCTTCCAGCTGCAGCCAGTGCTGCTGATTGTGGGACTTCAGGGAGCAGGGGGGAGGGAGGAAGGAAACTGCAAAGGACCATTCCCAGGCTTCAGCAGGGTTGGCTTTGAACCCCATGTTAAGGGGAAGGGTTCACCACAGGCAGCTTTGGCCATCCCAAATTGGAGCAGCCTTGCTCTGCCAGGGTGAGCTCTCCCTTTGCTCCATGTGGTGGAGGTAACATGATGCAAGGCCTGGAAGGGGAAGAGTTATCCAAGAAAGCAAAAGCTGCAGCTGTCAGGGCTCCCACAGCCAGGACAGGATGAGGAAATGTCCTCAGCAGACAGCCCCATCTCTGAGGGCTTCCCAGGGTGAGGAGTGCTCTCATCTGATTCAGCACCTGCCTCTATAACTCCCCTTGGAAACTGTCCAGGATGCAATTTATTTCCTTCTGAGAATGGGAGAAATCGAGGGGATTGTGAAAAGAAAGCTCAGAATCCCTTTCCTGCCTCCAGGTAAACCTACAGATACAGGAAAGGTGGAACACCTGCATTATGAATGAGGAAACACCAGAGAATAAACACGCTGTGAGGAAGGATCCAACAGATCTCCCCCATTCCCGACCTTTGTTTTCCATGTTCCTCATTTATCTTCCATTAATAATCAGATAGGGAGGCAGGAATGAATGCAAACAGACCTCTCTGCTCACAGAAGAGCTCTCAGGTTTTGGTGAGCTGGGCACAGATAGTTGGGACTGAGCTTCAGCCCCTTCAGCTGCACCCACGTGGATAAACCAGAGAGTTTTGGTTTATCCCAAGAGAATTGGCACAATCATATCCTTCAGCAGCTGCTCCTGTGGCCCTTCTCTGAGAGGTTCTCCATGGTCTTTCATTCAAATAATGTCTGGACTGGTCCATGTTTAGGACAACATTTAAGTTTTGCAGAGTATCTCAAATTCTTGCTCTCTGAAAATGTCAGCTCTGTTGGGAAATTCCTAATGGGAAGTTTTATGGGGCAAACCCATGTTTTACCATTTCTATGAGATCTACTTGAATGGTTGAGCTTTCTTGAAATCTCTTCTGAAGTCATACAGCTACTTACAAGAGACTTTCCCCTCTCTGCCTTACAGAAGAAATACCCTCTCCCCAAAATTCACAGCAAATATTCCTGATAACCCCCAGAGAAATATCAGGGGGAATTTGCTCACCTAAAACCATAAGCAAAGTTTCTTAACTACTTCGTTCTTTCTCCACTGTCCTGGTTATTCTGGATGTTTGGCTGTGAGCCTTTACAACAATAATTATTATTATTATAATATTATTATCATCCCCGTTATTAACCTTTGCTGATTGAAACTAGAAGGGATTTTGAATCTTTACTCAGCCAAAAGTTTTACACGTTCCAGACATACCCAATGGGTGCACATACATAGAGACATGTGATAAATAAAATCCCTTTATTTAATCAACCAAGTCTGTGCACACAGTTTTAAACCCAAGTGTTAAAAATTCTCTGTTTGGTTTGGAAACTGAGCTTGCAGGCTCAGACCACAGGTATTAAACACAGGGGAAAAAAAAGAGGTGATGAAGACACAAAATCACCTCCAAACCCACTCTGGCTTGAAAATGAAGTAAATAAAACTGTTCCTTGCCCTGAAAACCACCAGCCACTTTTGTGCCTGCAGCTGAATATCCAGTCAAAGCCACCTCTTGACCAGGTCAGATCAGAGCCTGGAGACCTGGTGCTGCCCAGCAAAATGACAAAGGTGTCAAAAGCTTTTTGAGTTTAACTCTTCATTGCCCCCAAAGCCCTGGGTGTAATTTTCTGTCTGCAGACTCAGGTAATTGCTGGATGTAACTCAAATGAAACCCAGATCAAAAGTATTAATGGGGCCTCATAAAATTCTATTTACCTGCCAGCCCAGTGTGACTCCTTGTTTTTTTTGGCTATAGGAGTAAATCAGCAGTAATCTTTTCTTTATTGTCTTGGAAAATGTCTCTTGAAAAGGTTTTAAGCCAGGCTTGGTACAAGCAATCACTGATTTTGCAAAGCTGGTTTAGTAGCAATCATCTATCCCTCAGAACAGCTCAGCCCCACAGCCAGGAGTGATGGATCAGAGGAGCACAGTGGATTTGCTGTAATGAATCATTCCACATAGCAAATATGCTGAGCAACAGCCTCCACATCCAAATGTCTTGTCTAACTTAGTTCTTGCTTCACTCTCGGGGCTGGAGTTGGCTGTGCTTTCATCCAGCTCCGTGTGCTGTGCTCACAATGATGCTTGTCCCCATCACGACCTGCTGGATGGAGCTCCACAGTTACAGAGCTTAAAACTGTCCCTGACACCCTGAACATCCTGGATATTCCACCTTCTCCCTCTGCACCCTCCTCCAAGGTTATGCACCTTTGGAATGACTCACAAGTGCACAAGAAAGAGGATGAGATTGGGTAGGTCTGGTTAAAATGAGGCTCCTGTTATTGCTCAGTAGATCCTTTCTGATTTCAGGCACTGAAGAAAGCAAAGGGTAGAGGTTGTGCTTGAATGTTTTTCCTCCCTGGAAGTGTTCAAATCATCCCTGGAAGTGTTCAAAAGCTGTCTGGATGTGTCATTTGGGAATATGGTTTAGTGGTGAACACTAAATGTTAATGATTGGACTCAAAGATCTTAAAAATCTTTTCCAATATTAATGACTCTATGATTCCATGAGTGAAGAGACAAGTGAAATCCCAGTCATCCACCTGGCAGCTACACACCCCACAAATAAGCTGGTACCCCCTAAACAAGCAACTCATCTTAATTTCCTTTTATCTTGGGAGTTGGGATGGGAGATCCAGTTCATCAGGACACAGAGTCCCTCCAGTCTGGGCAAAGCTTTGCCAAAGCACCTAAAACATCTTCTTGGCTGCTTCTTCATGTCTTACTGGCATTTTCAGCAGAGAAAACAAGGATCAAACAGCTTCTGAGCCTCTCACCTCCCAGACCTGAGGCCAAACTAAGGAAGGTCCCCATGCTGAAGCTTTCCTGGGGATATTAGGGAATTCACTCTCCTAAGTGTCAATCTTACACCTTTTAAGCAGCACTGAACTCACTTTAATAAGGAAAGGAGTAAAGTGATTTCCCATTTCACTGATAACCTGGACTCTGCCTGAAAATAAAAACCCCAAAAGGAAAATCCCAACACTAAAGCTTCAAGCCCAATGTGCAAAGACTCAATCCAGCTAAATCAGTGAATTCCCTCATGGTAATTAAAGGCACTAATTGATTTGTGAAAACATCTTTGGGATAGGAGCTGAACTGGGGGGGATTTACAAGCCCTGCTCCTAATCCCCAGATACTCCAATCAGTCCAGTTTGACAGGGGAGCAGAGAGCTGTGGGTGAATGAGGGGAGACTGAGATTCCTTATTTTGTATCTTTTCAAGGCAATATCAGTGCATTTAGTGACCAATTTCTCCTTTCCTGAGGCCATTCCTGCAGGCTTCTGAGAGTGTCTGGGTATCACTTTGATGCCTTCCACACCCAGGGCAAGTGCTGCTCTCAGACACCTTTGTGTGAACCCTCTGAATTCACCAAAGCAGCATCAGTGGGGTGAGGAGAAAAAGGGATCCCTAACAAGGAGGAAGCTGTTAGAGAGAGCAGGGAACAGGATTCCTTTTGTGTTCCATCTCAGGACAGAGCCCTGAGGCTTTCAGGTGTGATGGCCAGACCAGCAATGCTTAGTCCTAAGGCATCAAACCCATGAAGGCTGAGGGAAATGTAGGAATTGCAAGTCCATAAAGGTTGAAGGAAATGTAGAAATTGCAAGTCCATGAAGGCTAAAGGAAATGTAGGAATTCCTGCTTTCAAACCCAAGGGAGATTCACTTCTCTAAGCCCAGTTATGACATTTAAGCCTGGGTTTAAGGGATCAGTGACTGCTCCTGCTGCCATGCAAAGCTGTGGGTCCATCCCAATGGGGCCCAAAACACAGACATGACCACAAGCACCAGAAATTTCAGCTTTTAGGGGTACAACTGTGTAGTTTAACCAGCCCCAGTGGCCTGTAAACTTCACTCAGGGAACATCCTGGTGCTGGAGATAGACCTTGAGCTACAGAAAAGAGGGAGAAGGTTTCAGCTCTAGGTTGGAGACCTGCTGCACCCACATTAAACCATGGAGTCTCCAAGGATTCTACTGAGTATTAGCAGCTGGATCTTGCTGCATTAAACCAAGAAGTTTTGTTCTGATAGTGAAGGCAGGGTGCAGGATCATTTAGTTTGGACTATTTTGTCAATTTTGACAAAAGACCCTTATCCTGCCCATCCCTCGCTGGAACCTGTGGAAATTTTGCCCCAGGGTACCCACTGAGCAACCAAGGTGTTACTACCACACACAGTGCACTGCTGGACTTTTTGTCTTCCCAGGACGCAAATCCACCAGCCCTCATTGTCTGGGCTCTGGGAAGTAGCTCTGCACAAATTCTTAGTGAACACAACTCTTGGAAAGCAGTTTTCTGCACCAAGGACCCATATTATCACGACAGTGCTGCATTGGAAACCACGGGGGTGACAGGGGGTTCCCATGGGATGTTCACCTGAAAATGCTCCACTCAGGCTCGATCCTCAGGATGGTTGGATCCTCTACATATTCATAGTGCAGCTCCTGATGTATCTTGGCCTTGTCCACTCTCACAGACACCTTCACCTTTTCAAAACCCTCATAGGAGGCAGTGGTGTTACAGACAATGTGCTTGGTGGATCTCCTGGGAGAAGAAGCAAGTAAAAATAAACCAGCAGAAAAACAAATGGTGTCAAAAAGAGCTCAACTACTCATTCTTATGTCCTGTGACCTAAAGCTGTGCACTGTGAAGTGGTGAAAGTCACTGCTTCAGGAATATGGTACTAACCGTTTATCTGAGGAAGTGACATTGTGTTGTTTTTTCACTAGTTTAAGTAAAACCACAAGAGCCATCATTTCTCAGGGCTCAGGGTGAAAACTGAACCCCAAGGGAAGTCCAAGTCAGGCCTGTCTACAGAAGTATTTCTCTGTGATTAAATATTTGATGGGTGTTTCCTTCCTGCCTGTGGACAGATGCAGCAGCAGCTCATAAAAGGGGTGTTTGCACCTCAGCCTTCCAGCCTGGGATCATAAAGTTTACTTTGCATTAGGACTGTAAGCTTTGTTTAAGTGCACTTTGCAGCGTGCCTGGGACCTTTGGAAAGTGCTAATACAGTGGGGAGCATTTTATGATTATACTCAAAGAGGATTCTGCATAAACTTTTCCTTTTGGGCTGGGCTCAAAACCAGGTCCGAATTTTGCAGCAGCCCTTTTGTTCCACAGTGAGCCAAAAATCCAGGCTCCAAGCATCCTCAGTCTCCCCAATCCTGTGATTTGTGATGCAGCCTCATCTTCCACTCCTCGAAAAAGGGGGTACAAGTCACCTTCAGTGGCTGCACCTCCATGTGTTCCCCAAATTCCCCTGACAGACAATGTTCAATCCTTCCTAAAATTCCCCAGTCTCTTCTATAAGCCACTCCGAGCAGCTGTGGTTCCCACTTGGCATTTTGAATCACAAGCTGTGACTTCAGCCTCCCGAATTATAGATGCTGAATCACACCAGAGTCATGACAGGCAGCTAAAGAGGATCCCCACAGCCAGGAGAGGGAAGGGCATTGCCCCAGGGTAGCGCTCCCAGGTCTCCTGTGAATGAGCCCTTGCTCTGCCAAGGACATATTGGGAGAAATGTGCCAACTTCATCTTCAACCTCCATCGACACTGGCAGCAAAATGTGTGTAGTTTTGAGCTGCAGGAGCCCCTGGGAATGGGATTCAGGCTCATTCTCACAGGGATCAGGGAACATTCAGCAGGTAACACTGACATTAAGCTTCTCTGAACTGCAGTTGAACAGGAGCCAACCCAGAACTAAAACATTGCAAATCATCCATTTCTTAGCACTACAAGACTGTTCTGGGATAAAAAGGAGGTGGTTTAATGCTCAGAACTGATGTTGTCAGATTTTCTTTGTCACCTCTCCTAAAGCAGGGACACGAAAATGAATCTTTTAAACGACATACTCCCGGCGCAAGTAGCAAAGCACAGGACCGTGGAGAATTGTAGTGAGATTTGACAAGAGGCCACGGGAAAAAGCACATCAAATACCAATCAAAACAATGAAATAAATCCTATTCTCTCTCCCCAAAGCATGCTCAGTAAGGCTGTGCATGGTGCAGAATGCACAAGTCCCATTGCTGCACAGACACGGCCACGGGCAAAGGAGGCACTTGAGGGACAGGCTGCAGAAGCCTCTTGGGTGTAATTGCTCACATCTTTCACACCCAGGCAGGAACAGGAGTAAGGACTCATCTGTACCTGTAGAAGAGGCAGGGCTGTCTTCCAAAGGTCACGATGACGTTGCTGCCAGCGTTGAGGTTGTTGCCTGTGATTGTCACCTGGGTGCCACCCGACACTGGTCCCCGCTTGGGCTTGAGGTCAGAGAGAGTCAGAGTCTGTGAAGGCAAAGGGTGGTGTTGAAAAGACAGCAGAGGAGCAGAGGTACCTTGCCTCTCTTGTTTCAGTTAATCATGTGGCACATGATTTCAGAAGATGACCATGCCTTCTGGCCAATAGAGGACACCAGTCCTATCACAGACATCCTGTTTGAGTGCCAGGTGGGGTGAGATGAGTTCACACCTTACCCCAGTCTGTTCTCCACACCTCTGCAAAATCAGACCTGCCCTTGTATCCACTCAGAAATACTCTGCTTCCAAAGGCAATTCCATGCCTGGAGCAGCTGGAGCCATGATCTCCCTTCTCCACTGCTTGTTTGACACAGCTTGGGTGTCTTTTTGCCGTCATGCAACACCAGCTCTGCGAGATAACTCAGGTCTTGAACTGCTTGATTGGATCTTAATGGGGAATCTCCACTTCCAAAATTTGGAGCTCACAAGGGGGGAAAATGGTTTGGTCTTGAAAAGATCACTCAGCCCTACTGATCTGAGAATCACAGAGTCACAGAGTGGTTTGGGTTGGGTTGGAAGAGACCTTAAAGACCATCCAGTTCTACCCCCTGCCATGGGCAGGGACACCTTCCACTATCCCAGGTTGCTCCAAGCCCTGTCCAACCTGGTCTTGAACACTTCCAGGGATGGGGCAGCCACAGCTTCTTTGGGCAACCTGTGCCAGGGCCTCATCACCCTCACAGCCAAGAATTCCTTCCCAATATCCCATCTAACCCTGTCCTCTTTCAGTTTAAAGCCATTCCCCCCTTGTTCTATCACTCCAGGCCCTTGTCCAAAAGTCCCTCTCCAACTCTCTTGGAACTCCTTTAGGTACTGGAAGGGACTCTAGAGGCCTCCCCAGAGCCTTCTCTTCTCCAGGTGAACACTCCCAAGCAGAGAACAGAACCTGCTGTAGGGTTCCACAGAGATGTCTGTAACCTACCCCTGCACTCACAGGATTTTTCCCTGGGATGAAGGAGAGCTGTGCTTCAGCAGAGAATCTGAGCTCGTTTCTTGCTTCTCCCACATGCCCACACATGACCCCTGATCTTTCTCTTCTTCTTCTCAGATTTGGATGCTGAGACAGCCCAGTCCTGCAGGAGTGTCGTGCACTGACACAGCATGGCCTTGCTCAGGTTGACTGTCCCCTGAAATGCCACAGCCACAAAAACCAGCACTGCCCACATGAACACCCTTTTCCTTTCTCTGCTGCCTTTCAGAGCCTCTTTTCCAGGCACAACACAGTGCTGTGTTAATATATCAAAAAGGGTCACAATTCCTTTAGAGGCTCCAAATCTCAAACCTCTTTTTCTCACTCTCCTGCCCTCCCTTCTTCCCTGAATCAAGATAAAATACTTGCACTCTGAAGGCACAGATCACCCTGTTACCACAATGTAGAGAGGAGACATCAATTTTCAGGGAAAAATTTGGAGTTACAGTTTATTCTTTCATTTGCATTTTAATAGAAAAACTTTCCATTCAGTCCCAAGTGAAAAGCTACTATATGCATTTAAATGAAGATTATTTCTTTCCCCCTCTCTTTAAGAATGATGACACAAGTGCTTGAAGCTCTCAGCTCCTCTGAACGAGCAGGTACATCACGCAGCCACCTTATTGAGCTTTGGAGACCATTAATCCATGTTTATAAAACCACCTGACACACACCACAGCTCCCACTTTCACACACACAGAGCCTTCTCTGTTCCTGTCCCTCCCTGGTTAATCATTTTGAAAAACAGCGGCCAGATTTCCATTTTGTTTCTGTTCGAAATGCAGCTCTTGGAGGAAGGGCAGAACATGAAAATCAGACACAGAGCTCTATAGAAGGATCTCTTGTCAGAGCTGGGCACTTCTCCTATTTAAACTCGAGGGTTTGGAAGCTGTTTTTATACTTAGAATCACAGAATTATTAAGGGTAAAAACGACCCCGAAGATCACTGAGTTCAAATGTCAAGCCAGCACTGCCAACCCCACCACTAAACCACATCTCTAGGCACCACATCCATGTGTTTCTTTAATGCTTCCATGGACAATGGTTCCACCACTTCCCTGGGTGGCCTTGACACCCCTTTCCATGAAGAAATTTTCCCTAATATCCAACTTAAACCTCATCTGGAACAATAGGCTGGGAGTGGCCAAGTTGGTGCCCAAAGCCCACACAAGAGCACTGCAATAGTATCTGATTCACAAACCACAGAGGAACACTTGAGTTAAAGACTCAAAATCCTTATCCCATCTCTGGATGGGTTTCCTGCCCTCTCCTCAGAGGTGGATAAACCAGCCAAACCCTTTTGAGGATCCTCACCAGCAAAACTCCTTGGCAAAGCGTTGCTGTGTCGCGGGCCAAGCGTACAAATGGGTTTGTGGCTGAGCTTTCAAAGTTGTGATAAACCATTAATTATTCACAGTGGCCTTCATAAATATTGCAAAGCATGTTCACAGTACAGCTCAGCCTCCAGACTATTCACCATTTCCTTGCTGATGAAAGGTGATGAAGAATGCAAGCTTTGGCTCTCTAAAGGCTGAAGTGGACAGTGACAATGAGGGAAATTGGAGAGGAAATCTGCACCTTTCTAGGATTTTGCCAACTTTCCTCAGCTCCCCAACCTTATACTTTCTTCCAGCATCTCCTCCACACAGTCTGTCCACCATCAGAGCTGTGTCTGATGACCTCATGGTGCGTGTCAAGACCTTGATTCCCACTTCATTCCTCCTGGGGACAAGGGTGGAGCAAGATGTGACTCACACAAGGGTTTCCTTCTTATAGATTCAACAACAGCAGCAAGAGAAAGACAGAAGAGGTGCTCTCCTAGGACCAGGATTTAGGAGCAGACCCAGAAGAAATGCAATCAGAGTATCCCACATCACCTGCACTGAGACACAATATTCTCATCTAAACCCAGAATAAAGGTAAATTTGCGTCAGCACCTGAATTGAAAAGTGAAGATAATTTATTTTTTTTTTTAATGGAAAGACTGTGGCAATAATCACAGCAAGAAAATGAATAACTTTGAAAAAAAAATTTCATTTAGATCATCATAAATTTAATTTCAGCTTTGTTTCCCTTTTGGCTTATTGTAGTCTCTAATGCAATGTGCAGTCTTCGATCACAGACGAGTTTAAAACAAACCAACAGCCTTTTGAATTTAAAAGTTCTCGTTAGAAATGTGGAGAAGAACTGTTGTGGCACCACTAAACAAAGGTGCCTCTGTGTTAAAACACTGAAATTAAATACTCTGATGAGCTCAAAACACGATGTCTTCCAACTCTCGCAGGAGAGAGGGAGGCTTATTGTCCAACTTTGGGCAAGTTTTGCCTCAAACCTTTTGAAAAGCAATTTTCCAGAGGATTTACTATGAGTCAGAAAGCCACATTTATCTGCCTTCCTTACTTTTCAAACATCTTCCTTCCCTTCAAGCTGCCAAGGAACGTTGAGATGCATCCACATCTCTGCCCTCCTGGCAGGAGCATCCAAGGAAGCCAAAAAATACAGCTCCTGATGTGAAAACACCGGACACAGGAGAGGGAATATGATGGGCAGGTTGGAGACCCTCTGTTTTTTTGGGATTTTTCTTGGTCTGACACAAAGGTACTGAGGTGTTGAGCAGTGAAAGCCCTGCTGACTCCGAGCTCCTGCACGGCTGGGAATGCTGGCAGTGGAAAAGCTGTCACAGATGGACACGGATGATCAAAACCAGACAGTAATTCCAAGAGTGGCAAAGGTGACACGTTGAAGTGTAATGTCCTGGAAAGAGCCCTTCTGTCTGCCTGGCAGGGGCTTTGTCTCATGGTGTTTCTCTGCCCCCACCCCGGTAACACCTGAGTGACATCGGAAAACGCGGAGAATGGAGAAATGCCCGTGGCTCGAGGGGGAAACCTGAGACATCTGCATTCATTACAAGTCCCTTTACCATCAAAAAAAATGCTCAGGCATGTGAATAATTACAGAAAAGTCCCATTCCCTTGTAGGAGTCGAGAGCTTTTGATGGGAACAAAGAGACCCTCTCATGTCAAGCCTGCACAGATCTGCACAGATCAAGGCCAGGCAACACTTGCATGTCCCCAGCAAGGGGCCTTAGAGGAATAATCAGGTCTCTTGGACATGGAACATCATCAGAAAGCAGAAAAAAAAAAGTCAAGTGTACAAAATGTGTTTGTGCTTGAACTGAAGTCTGAGCTTGCAGGCGTCCATCGTTTCATCGTGGAGCATCCAAAATGGTTGCCCACTTGCACTGAGCCCCAGTCACATCCTACAGCTCCCCAGCAGCCTGATATGGATGTGTCCTGATCCCAGGGCTGCTGGGATGGATGGGATGAAGAAACCCCTGAGGGAATCCAAGAGTGAGGAGGAAGAAACCCCACCATGAACATCACACTCCTGCTGAAGACTCAGAAGTAATGATTAGTGGCAACCCCCAAGTTTCTTCTGGAGGACATTGGGGTTTTTCCATTTTCTTTTTTTCCCCCCTTCTTTTTTCCCCCCTTTGTTCTTTCCTGTACAGCATTTTTAACTATTAATGAGAATTTTCTGTACTAATTTGGACTGTGGCCGTATGGAACTGTAACTGGACTAATAATCTGGACTATTATTAGATTGTTAAAACTTTAATTAGACAAGCTATTTTTTGCTCAGAACAAGACGTCGAAAGGAAATGGAATGAAAAATTTGGTGCACGCAGAACTGCAGTGAAGAGCTCAGAGGTTCAATATGATCAAGGACAATGGGTAGAGGCAGCAAAGGGGACCAAGGCCCGAGGACCTTCAGGACCAAGGAGAACTTCTTGCAGAAACTTACCATGAAGTAATAGAGCTGTGAAGATCTGGCCATGAACTCTGGTTTGCACTCAGCCACACAGATTTCCACAAATCCAGCATGCTGGCTAGGCTTGGCCTCCCCCATCTCACACACTATCCTGTGCAGAAAAGACAAACCAGAAGCAAAGTTTGAGGGGTGGTTTGATGATGTGGGTAAGATGGCATTGGAAAAAATGAGCCCAGAGTGCTGGGAAATGGACTGTAGACTTAACCCATCCTGTCTAATCCAAAATCCGAACTGTGGACTAGGTTATGCTTTAGAAAGTGGTGGCCTTTGGCTGTTGGCACTTGGTGGGAGACACACTTTGGTGATGTAAATCTATATAGTTTCACTCAAATATACTGAGAAATTCTAGGCTGAGGTTTGACACTGGGGGTCCCTCTCTCCTCCAGCCGTGCATGGTGGAGGCAGCTGTAAGGTTTAATGATCACTCCTGCTCAGAGTGATCTCAGGATTGTTGCTGCCCAAACCAGAACTAAACACCCCTGTGGTGTCTGCTTTTTGAAAACAGAGGGTAACTTCATGGCATCAGTCATGAGAATCATCTAAAGATGCAATCCAAATACAGTAATAAATGGATTATCAGCTCCTGAGCTGCATGTGGGGAATGGTAGCTTCCACTCCTCAACTCCCAAGTTGAGTGGAATGGACTCCTTGGAAGGTCCTACAGGGGTGACTGTCATTAGGTGTGCAGTGGCCCAGCGTCTGCCACACACCCCACTTACTGCTCTGCAGGGATGTACCCTTCCACCAGAGGTTTGCACTCCACGCCGGCCACTTTGACGTGGGACGCGATGTCCCGGAACTCCAGCCCCAGGTTCTCCCCACGGATCGTCACCTTGGTCCCTCCCTCACGAGGGCCAGTCACTGGGTTGATCTGTGAACAAGCCAAGAACAAGGAGAATAATCAAACCACTTCTGCAAATCACAGAATCACAGAAGAGACCAGGTTGGAAAAGACCAATGAGATCATCAAGTCCAACCTTTGACCCAACCCGACCCTGTCACCCAGCCCATGGCACTGCTGCCACATCCAGTCTGTCCTTAAACACTTCCAGGGACGGTGACTCCACTCCCTCCCTGGGCAGCCCATTCCAATGGCTGATTACCCTCTCTGCAAAAAGTTCTTCCTAATATCCAACCTAAACCTCCCCTGGCACAGCTTGAGGCCGTGCCCTCTTGTCCTACTGCTGGTTCCCTGGAGCAGACCCCAACCTCCCCCCCGGCTCCCCCCTCCTGTCAGGGAGTTGCAGAGAGTGAGGAGGTCTCCCCTGCGCCTCCTCCTCTCCAGGCTGAGCCCCCCCAGCTCCCTCAGCCTCTCCTCACAGCACTTGTGCTCCAGTCCCTTCCCCAGCCTCGCTGCTCTTCTCTGCCCCTGCTCCAGCCCCTCCAGGGCCTTCCTGAGCTCAGGGCCCAGAGCTGGACACAGCACTCCAGGGGTGGCCTCCCCAGTGCCCAGTCCACGGGCACAAGCCCTACCCTGCTCCTGCTGCCACACTCTTCCTCAGCCAGCCCAGCAGCCATTGGCCCTCTTGCCCACCTGGCCACACTCTTCAGCTTCCTGTCAATTAGAACCCCCAGGGTCCCAGAATCCTCTCGGGTGAAAGAAGAGCCAATATCAGGTCTTTTTGTGACCACTAGAGACACTCATAAACACTGAACAACTGAGGGAACAAACCTACTCCAAATGCCTCACTCAGTCCAGACCCCCTGCAAATATATATCACACATTCCCCAGCCTCAGAGTACACAAAATTCTGCTCCACATCCCATTTCCTCCTTGCAAAACATTCAGAGATGAGCAGAAGATGTTTTCTAGGTAGGAGAAGTGATTTCTAGTGGTGCAGCTGAGCTCTGTACTTTATAGACATGAGCCATGGAAAGGCAGGAGAGGGGCATGATGGAAAGAAATGGGATAAAGGACGTGGAAAGCACATAAGTGACTTCAGCCAGTCACTTTAAATCCTAAATTCCCAATCCAAAGCACGTGGAGTTTTTGATCTGTTCTGGAGAACAGGTCATGCATCACAAACTCCACTGAAAATGCCCACCTGTAAAACCAGCCAAGACAGAACAGGAACAGGGTGTCAGATTAGGTGTGGAGAGGTTGAGAGGGGACTGACACAGCAATTAGACTGTGCCAACACCTATTTCTGAAAGAGCTCCATCTTCCCTCGGGGGAATATTTTCCCTCAGGGGAAAGCTGGTGCCATTGGAAGGGCAGGAATGGGAGCGTGGACAGATTATTTATGGGGTGGGAGAGTTCTGATGCCCAACATGAGACGAGCAACTATCCCAACCATCCTGGTGCCTGCTGGGAATGATGTTTGCACCCCAACTTGCCCTCACCAGCCCCTAGCAGGGTTGGGATCACTGTGTCTTTCTCCATCACCCTTGTCCAGAGCCAGGTGGAATCAGCACAGGAGCTGCCTCCTCGACGTTGGAACAGCACTGAAATCCTGGGGCTGGCCCATAATTATCTCCGTTGTGCCCTTCCAATTATTCCCTGTGCCCAAAAGCTCTGCCATGCAACTGGTTACTTGAAAGGGGTTCAAACACTGCTTTGAAAGGGTATTCCCTGCTGCCCGTTCAGGATGCCATGGCTGCCATCTGCCAGCCTTGGCAAGGCTCTCTCTGCAGTGAGGGAAGGGAAATTCCCTGTCTGAGGTCTGAGGTCTGAGGTCCTACCCACTCTGCCAAGTGGGAATCTGGGCTGGCAGCTACACCTTTCCCTAGCAGTTGGACTGGCAGGGAAAGTCGAGGCATTGGGATAAACAGGGCTGCTCTCCCCCACTTCCCAGCACTGAATCTGGCACCAGGATCAGTGTAATTCCCATCCAAAGGCCAATTTTTAGAAGGTCCACCTTTAATAAAAAGAGAGAGAATCTGGCACATTTAGGGGATATTTTATTTTGGGATATTTTATTTTAGGATATTGTATTTTAGGATATTAATTTTTAGGTGCCATGAACCACCTCCTCGATGAGGGTGGCTTTGCTCTGACTTCACAGGGAACCAACAGAGGTTATTAAATTAATAGCACAGATGATCACAGAGCAGTTCTTGGACCCAGAGTGTTGTGTGTCATAGTCACAACCTCTACAGCACAAGATCCCTGCAGCAGTCCCATCTCAGGCCCAAAAACCAGGCAAATACCACTTGAACCAACAAAATCAGAGCCCTCGGAGGTTTATTCCTACTCCAAAAGTCAACAAGGTACTGAAGCCCTAAAAAGAAAATAAATAGCACAACATTCATAAACCTGACAGGTGAAAGGATTATTTGGGTTGGCTGGAGATTTGAACTTTGGGTGGTTTGTGGTGATGAGATTGATAGACAAGGAAAAAATCGACAAAAAAAGAAGGAAAGGAAGGAAGGAAAAGAAAGGAAGGAAAGGAAGGAAAAGAAAGGAAGGAAAGGAAGGAAAAGGAAAGAAGGAAAGAAAGAAAGGAAGAAAGAAAGAAAGAAAGAGAAAAAAAGAGAAAGAAAAGAAGGAAGGAAGGAAAGAGATTTTTGTGGTTATTTTCCAGGAAAAGAGGAAGGTTTCCTAAAAGACGATAATGAAAATGAAATTTCTATTCCAGGAGAAACTAGTACTGATTGTCTCAGTTGGGGAATCAACATTGAAAACCTTTCCAAAAATGGCATTTCCAAAATATTTTTATGCTGAATAATTAATAAATATCTATTCAAGCGAAGTTTTTCTTTTAAAAAAAAAGATTTATTTTGCTGATGTCAGTTAATCCTCTCCTGATAAAACACTATATCAATGATGCCAGAAGGCTGGAATATATCACCATACCAAATGCAATCTCACATGTTCTGAAAATGAAAAAAAGGAAAGATAAACTAAAATTCCCATGGTTTATTTTGCTTCCTATGTACTACACATATTTTTTAAGAGAACTGAGTTCCCCATGGAATATTTTGGTCCTGTTTATGGTATTAAACTTGCCATCAAATGGTTTTTATTTGTTCTGGTAAGGTGGCTGCCAGGTACGGGAGGTCTGTGGTTAATTAGGGCTCACCTATGTTTTGAAGAGCTCAAAAGAGGATTTTTTTTTCTCATATGAGTCATGTCTTTACCCTGAATAAAGCAGGTGCAGTGGTGAAAAAGAAGATCTTGCTAGAAAAGCCCTTTTCTTTAGAACTAGGGGTGAGTTGAAGACCAAATTTTCCCTGCAGAAGTCACACAAAAAAAACCCCCAAAAAACTCAGTGGAAATACCATCCTCTTTCCAACACGGTCTAAAGCCTGAGATTTTAAAAAATTCTTGCTATGACTCAAAAAAACATCAACAGGAAAATTCCCAGAGTGAAACCAACAGAGCAACTCTGAACCCTCCCCGTGCAATACTTAAATTTGTGAAGGCCAGCTACAAAAATCACTTATTTCCTTAAAACAGGAGGGCCTGGGATTCTCCCGGGAGCACGTGGGAGATGGTTTAACCCCATTTCATTGCACTCCCGTAGGTTCACACAGGAAGGTGTTGCCAGGCTGTTTTCACAAGGGGAGAGAAGGACTCTGTTCCTATCACAGGTGCAAAAACACGGAATGAGACCTGTCAGTTTTGGGGGAGGAAAACACAGGCAGGGAGACAAAACTGCCAGGAAGCCTCAGCTTTTTCTCCAAGACCCCAGAGCTGCACCACAATTTACACCCTGTGCTGGTGTCAGCTCCTGCTTGTCACTCTTAAAGGGGGTTTTATGGCTCAGCAAGTCCTTTAGTTTCCCTGAGTGGCTCCATAAATGCAGGAGCTGGTACAGAAGTGCAGGTTTTGGGGAGCTCTGTGCTGGTGTGTGTGTGTGGGGGGGGTGTTTGTGGCCATACAAGTTTGAGTTCCTCCTCCTTCCCTGCGCAGATCCAGCCCTGGCTCCTCTCCAGACTTATGGATGCTCCCACCCCCAGTTCCAGGCCTACCATTAGCTGCAATATATATCCAGTCACTTGAGATTACTTCCATGCTAATGGCTCAGGAAAAGGCTTTCCAAGAGCTCCTTATGGTTGCACCAGACAGCTGGAATGTTTCAGGAGTGAGGGTTGCAATGATCCGCTCGAGCTCTGGGAGCTGCTGGAGGAAATGCCAGCAGAATTAGAAGGAGGAGCTGTAGGGTGGAGGATGAGGGATTTTTCTCTTCAAAAAGAAGCTGTAGATGTAGGGTTGGGGTCAAAATATGGCAGAGAAATGTGGGTGGACTCCAGAACATCCTGACACTGTATGTCCTTCTGGAATTCTGCTTTAAGTTGACCATCCCCATACCAAATTCTGTGAATGTTTCACAAGGTCTGAGAATCTTAAAATATTTAGAAAAAGATTTCTCCCAGCTCCCAAGAATTTTCAAGGCCCCAAAGTTGAACATTCAGATAAAACTCTCCATTCTGGCTGACTGGGTTTGGTTTCACAGCTTCAGGTGGTTCAGGTGGGCTCAAAATTACCAGTCTCAGATAAATCCAAGTGTGGTGGAGACCTTCGCCTTGGAAACACCAGAATAAGCTACAAACACCAGAATAACTTAAAATCAAACAGTTCTGCTGAGTGAGTACTTTGAGAACTGATGAATGACAGGAAGATGGATTGAAACACACTAAGAGAGGTTCTTTTCAGTGGCATCTGGGAAAAACAGATTCAACTCAACCTTTGCTTTCTCAAAATGTTCCAGCATGAACGTCGGTTTAAAGCTTGTCCATAACACCCACACTTTTTGATTCTTAACCAAGCACAACTTAAAAAAGCCTTTCCTGCTTTCTAAGAAAATAACCCACCTAATTATTCATACCAAACCACCACAGTGGAGGCTGGATTTTCCTCCTTTGCATTTCTCCTTGTCTTGTCTGTCTCGTTTTCCTCCCGATTCTTCTAATTTCCAAAATAAGGCCCTGGCCACATTAAAAAGGTGACTGAGAAATGCTTAAGGCAGGAGGCAGTTGGAAAGGATGGGGCCCTCATTTTCAAGGCTCAGGTCCTTCTGCCTGCCCTGTGACCCGGAAATGGTGACTGTCATTATGGTAAAGGCATCCTAAGACAGCAGACAAAAGTCCCTTTAGACTTCAGGCCTGATTTGCCTCCCTTGCCTTCTCACCCTTCTTCTGCTCCCCCTCTCTGGTCTTTCCATTATTTTATGTCCTCTTTGAACCTTTTCCCCATCTCTTCCTTTGGCCCACTCAATAGGAAACCTTGCAAAGAACAACGTTATCCTGCAGGTCCTTCCCCCAGCCTTTCCCTCATTCTCTCTTTATCACTTAATAGGACAGTTCCCAACTTTTCTTAATCCAGGATTGTTCCTGCCTCCTCCTTGAGCCTTCCAAGGGGAAACCTGACAACTGTACAAGGCTTTGTTTGCTTTATGAGAGCTTTTTTTACCCCTCAACACCAGCCAGGCAAACAAATGGGCTTTAATCTGCTGGAGTCAGTGGAGTCTTGTTTTTTTCTGGACATGGACTCTGTCCATGTCATGCTGCCAGGAAACATAAACTACAACCATCTCCCTTCCCTGACCTCCTGCCAGCAAAGCTCAAACCACTCTGGGATCACTCAACATCTCATTTCTCAGCCAGAGAGGCTGTTTCAAGAGACACTTGGGCTCCTTTGATTTACCCTCACACCGACCATTTGAGATGCCCCAGAGCATCTTGTCTCACCTTCAGCTGTTCCTCTGGAAGGCCAAGTTCTCCTAAAGGCTTGCTGTCACATCTACCAGCCCTGTGTGGGCAGGTCAGATGCTCTGGGTTCCTCAGCTTGCACCAGCAGACTGACTTGTGCAAATGAATCACATCCACATGGACTATAGCATGGGAATTCTGACACCCTGGCTTGTAAACACCTGGAGGTTTGTGCCTGCCTTTGAAGGTCACCATGGCCTCCCATCCCCAAGCCTGGCACAGTAGGACTCAGCCCTGCCCTTCCCATCACCAACCCAAGGCCGAATCACGGAAAATCGACCGAGGAAAGGGTACAAGAGGGAATACCCCATCTTCTTGCAGATCCATGACTTACATCAGTGATCTTGGGGTTGGTGCACTTGCCCTTGGTGCTGGACAACTCCAGCCACTGGCTGTCCTGGGCTGGGCAGTGCTGCTTCAGCGTGCACTGGTTCTGTCCCTGGCACCAGCCACACTCGAAGTCAGGGTCGGCTTTCAGGCAGAGTCCACAGCTGTCCCTCATGGCCCCACACTTGTACAGGTGAACTGCAGGGACAGGAAAACACAGAGGGCCTGAGGGATGCAGAAAGCACAGGAGAGTGGTGGGATGTCAGAGGGAAGGATGAAGGGTGAGAGACAGAGGAAGGTGTTCCAGGCTGCTCGTCCCAGAGTCAGGATGGGAACTCTCCAAGGGGGTGAGCAATGGGGCAATAAATGTGGACATCCTTCTCGAAATAAGCTGCACTTGTTAGAGTTCACCCCCCAGGAAAGGTATTTATGGAAGCTGAGAGCAGAAGGAAGTCAAAGTATGGAGAGGTTTGGGGGAACTGTGCTTGAGCAGTGACTTGGCCTCAGTCCCTTCCTTTTTCAGAGACTGAATGTCATAAAGTGCCACCTGTAACCAGCCTCAGCCTCAGCACTTCATCTTAAAATGATTTTCTAGACCAGGTTAACCCAGAGCTTAAACTTGGGGATTTGTCCAGGGTGAAACTACTCAGAACTGCATGTTAAGTTGATGCCACTCTGGTTTCTTACTTAATAGAAATAATATTAAATTAATTACATATTATATACTATATATTTATATACAGTATAAATACAAACACATTCTTTATTAATATATAAATAATATAATATATAAATATATTATATATAAAATAATGTAATATAGAATATAATATTTAAATAAATGTAAATATATAGTAAAAATACTTAATAGTAAATACACAATGGTTCACTCTGAGGCTGAATCCAGGGATTCACAATCAGCCTTTCCCCCTTCTCCTGCTCCAGAAATTGAGTCTGCTTTACATTTTGAAGCTCTGAGTTGATCCCCCTCTAATACAAGACAGTGATTAATGCTTAGCTCCAGTTTGGGCTGTTAAGTGATTAGAAGCACTCAGAGCTTCTTCAAATAAAGCCTAAAAATGTTGCAGCCCTCCTACGAAACAAGATCATGTTATTTATCCTTATTTTGCAGCTGTGTAAGCTGAGGCCTGATAAAAGAATTGTCCTCCCAGAAGATGATGATGATACAATCAAGGCTCTCAGACTTAGGGGGTTTTTTCTGTATTTGTGGGCATGTTGGGGGATTTCTTTAGGAAACAGGGGATTTTTTCCTCTGTGCTTCTGTTTTGCTGTGCCTGTAGGTGACCAAAATCTTGTCTGTGGTTATCACTACACACAATCCCAAAGCTCAAAGGCTCTGGATACATGTCCTGAAAAGCTCTGTCTCTTCACACCTGCACCCAAGAAGTCAGCAAGTATTGGCCCATGCAAGGGAAAGCTCAGAAACTCGTTATTTCTCTAGTCTGAGTGCAAGAAGAGTACCCAAAAGTACCCCCAAAAAAAGCTTGCAAAGCATCTGTCACTGACAGTGTGCCACAGACTGCAAGGATTCAGCGTTTTCCTTAATGTTCTCTTAGATTTCCTCAAATTTACTGAGTTGTTCTGCTTGAGATGCCCCCAGTGAGCATCTCTGCAGGCAGTTTGGTTTAGGTTTTGGGTCTCAACCTGCCAGTCCAGCCTGTAGGATGCTGGATGTGAAAGGAATGGGATCTTGGTGACCTGAAGGCAGCTCTCTGTCTCCTTAAGAGCAGGTGCTAAGCCTCCATGTGGTACATCCATGGGCACAAGCCTAAGCTCTCCTCCTGATCCAAAACGTGATGACATCATGAAAATTACTCACTTGGGATAGTCATCAGCCAGTGACACTTCCTAGATTTTTCTTAGTCACTACTTACAACATTTTGGCTTTTAATAACCCAGGAACTTGTAAGTTCTTGGGTAGGTTCTTGTGCCAAGGACTAAACACCACAAGATATTTCTTGGCTTCATCTTCTGGTCTGGTTTATGTTCCCAGCACCAAAAGACACAATCATCATGATTATGAGCTTGATTTTAATCTTACATCACCTTGGACAGTTCAGGACTAACCCAAAAAAAAGGGTCCACACTCTTGATGTGGCCCATGTTGTGTCAGGAACGCTCAGCTTATAATGGGAGCAGAAAACTAAGCAGGACTGGGGCAAGTGCCCAAATTCCGACCTCCAACCCACATTGCTGAAGGTTCTCACAGTCCATGGCACTGTTTGGGCCCATGGAAATTAGCAGTGTCCTGGCAATGCCTTGGCACAGCTTGGAGAGCAGGAGACAACTTCAGCATGGAGGGAGAGCAGCAGTTTCAACACATTACTGGATGCCAGGGCTGGACAAGGGTCTCCAGCCTGTTGTGTTCAATGAGTGCATTTAACCCTTTAACAAGTTTGGGGGGGGGAAAGTGCAGGACCTTTGTCATCCAGACTGGTGATCTGAACCCACTGGCTGTTGGAGAAAGACATCAGAGAGGTGGGAGCAGGGGGAGAAGGACAGAAAGGGGTCAAGCCGTGGGAAGAAGAGTTGAATTGTGTACTGCTCTCCAGCTTCCATATGGTGTTGGTGGGAACCTCACCCATCACCCCTCAGCATGAGGGTGGGTGTGAAATGGTGTGAGAGTAGTGTGGGAGTGCCTGATGGAGAGGGATGGAGTGGGAGAAGACGTGGAAAGTGTCCAGGAGAAGGTAAAGAGAGGGAGGGAGAAACTTCTGAGAGGTGGTGATGTGAGAAGGAGAGAATCTGCAGGTCTGAGCTGCAAATGCAGAGCAGCCAAGAGGAGGGGTTGCCTGGGGGAAAGATTTCAGGGTGGATGGACAAGAAGGAAGAAGAAGAAGACGTGGATGGACCATCCACCGCCAGGAAAAAAACCCCTGCTAGATGTGCAGGGTCCCTCTGTGACGGGTACATCAATCCTGTGCCATCAGAGGTGGTTGAACAGAGCCAGGCTCTGGGCAAGAGGTGCTTTTCAGACCTCTTCTCATTCTCATTTTATTTTGTTCAGAATGTTCCCACTGGTGAGCTGCAGCCTTTGTGCCCCCCCTCTCCCTTCCCCTGCTCATTGCTAGAGCCTGGTCTCCCTGCATGTTCACTTGAAGAGCATCCCTGCAGGAGCAATAAAGAGGGGGAGAAACCTGGAGAAGGAGGGGCATGAAAATCACACACAAAAAAAACCGCGGGGAGAAGCGGGAGGCGAAGACGACGAAGGGAGAGGGAAAGCAACACAAGTGGGAGGGAGAGTTGCATTTCCCAGGTGGAAAGAGAGAACTGGAGGGCTGGGGAGGGGGAGAGAGGAGGACACAAAGCACACAAAAATTGGTGATTTGCAGAGTGTGGAGAACAAGTGCATCTGTACCAGACAGCACAGGGGAGATGGTGGCGGTTTTGTTAAGTGTAGGGGAGCGCTGCTGCCCGTTGCTAAGGTTACCACTTCCAAGGACAAGTTGAAATAACTCCTTACCTTTGTTCTGTGCCGGGTTGTCAATGTTGAAATTCCCGTTCCACACGACAGTCAGCTCCACTGGCAGGCTGTTAATCTCCATCCCTTCGTAGGAATACTGGAAGTGGGAGAGAAAAAACGAAAGAAAACCCCAAACACAGACTTACAAAGTGCCCAGAGGTGGGGAGGGGGTGGGACAAGGCAAGAGGTGCTGCTGCACATTGTGAACAAGAGAAATGGAGCTGTCAGACACCTTCCTAGTCACCATCACCTTCCACAATGCCGTGGGATGCTCTCAAAGCTGTGGATCTCAAACCATGCCCCTCTCAGCAGTTCTTTCAGCCATTGGGGGAATATTCACAGAATCATAGAATTACAGGTGTGAGTTGGAAGAGACCTTAAAAATCATCCAGTTCCACCTCCTGCCATGGGCAGGGACAACTTCTACTATCCCAGGTTGCTCCAAGCCCTGTCCAACCTGGCCTTGGACACTTCCAAGGATCCAGGGGCAGCCACAGCTTCTCTGGGAAACCTGTGCCAGGGCCTCCCCACCCTCACAGGGAAGAATCTCTTCCTAATATCCAATTTAACCCTGTCTTCTTTCCACTTAAAGCCATTCCCCACATGTGATAAATTGGAAATCCACCTTCCAGGTGCTGAGAACAGCTCTGGAATATATCTTGCCAACTCTTGGATGCCTTTTAAGGTGTAAACAACACATTTTGGGTCTGTCATCCAACTGTACCTCTGCTGTGTAATCCACAGGTGCTGAGTACATTTATGGGGTTACCTACACCAGTGGTGTTTTGAAGGACTCTTGGAAGCTGAGTGAGGTCTCAGAAATCAGGGAATGGGCACATCATGGAAAAAAAAGGGGAAAATGGAGGTTCTGTGTAATTATAGACCTGTCAGCCTAACTTGGCTTCCCTGAAAGAAAGTACATCAAATTATTAAACAATCAATTTATAAGCACCTGTGAGATGATAAGGTGATAAAAATCAGCCAGCATAGATTTGTCAAGAACAAATTGTGTCAACCCAATCTAATTTCCTTTTTGACAGGCTTAATGACTTTGTGGATAAAGGGAAAGCAGCAGATGTCATTTATCTTGATTTCAGTAAAGTATTTGCTACTGCCCTACAGGAGATTCCCATAAACAAAGCAGGGAAATATGAACTAAAAGAAGCCACCTTAAGATTTATGCAAAAAAAAAAAAGTCAGATAATTCCATGGCAGGCTGGGGAGGATGTTTCAAAAGGAATTCTGTCCTGGATCTGGCATTTCTCAGTATTTTCACTATTGACTTGGATAATAGGCTACAGATTTCATGAATGACACTGTTCTGGGAGAGGGTGTAGGGTTAAGAATTCAAAACAAACTTGGCAAATGGGAGAAAAACAGGCCAAAATCAACCACCCAAAATTCAAAGCAGGCAAATAGGGTCTATTTTTCAGTAGGAGAAATCAATGCAAACAACTATGAAATTGGAGTGACTGGCCAGTGCTGCAGGAGAGACTGGGGACTGCTGGGGATCATAAACAGACTGAATCAGCAATGCCATATTGCTGCCAAAACCCAAGCAATTCTCACTTGGGGATGGACCAAATAGAGTTTGTCACATATGTAAACCCTGGGATGCAAACATTTTTCCCTGCTCAGAACCAGAAAGGCTTCAGCTGGAGTGAGGAGTATCCAGTTTCCAGCAAATGCATCTTAAAAAAAGCCATAGAAAACTTCAGAGAGAGTTGGACAGATTTAAACAAACACTTGTCAAGGACAGTCAAGGTTCACAGAGGTGGCCTGAAGGAAGGAAAGGGAAGCTGGTCTCTGGAGGCCCTCTCCACTTGGAGAACTCTCTGACAGTGCTTTTTTTTTCAGCTAAATTTTAATTTATCTTCAGCCAGTTCACACAGGGTTCACTCAGTTGCCCCTCAGATCCCACTGCCAACCTCCATCAACAGCCTCCATCCCACACTCCACCAAAAGGCAAAAAGCCTCATAAAGGGAGAGGAGATGGTTGATTAAAGGACAGAATGGGAACAGAGCAAGAAGGGGAGAAACATTCCATGTCTGCTTCTGTTACTGAAGGATTTACCCTCCTCAAAGCAGGAATCTCCCTCTGCACTGGGATCTATGGTGGGACAAACTCCCGCTTTTAAAGAAAAAGATGTTTTCTCCACTAAAATGTTAAATATAACTCAGCCAGGTGTCTGGTTTGGTTGGGCACATCTTAGAGAGCAGTGAAGTGTTCCCTACAGCTTAAAGTCTCAATGTGATTTTCCACAGAGATGCCAAAGCTCTGAGCCTTTACAGGAAGTTTTTCCTGTATCCCTTAATTGCCATATAATTGGGAGTAAATCATAGATGGTGATTTCTGTCCATTACAGTAGAGTGAGAGCTGGTTTCACAGTAATTCCTCTTTGGACAAACTAAACACAATTAGCCATTAATCTGCAAAAGCCTGTGATCATGATCTAGTTGTGGGGTATTTATGGGTATAAGCTCTGTGGTTTCCATGGAAGTAAAGAGCAGCCACAGGTTACCCTTTGCAACAGGGCTGTTCCCTCCAGTCTCATTCAGCATTAGCATTTTTATGACACTTTGTGGTGTCACTGCCAGCGAGATGCAAGATGATGCAGAGCTGCTTGGACTCACACCACTGGCTGTTCACAGCTTTTCTGAGCTTGGGGTGAGGATGGGGAGACAGGAGTGGGAAGGACAGTGCCTGAGAAGCAGTGAATAATTAATCTTGTGCCACTCAGCAATGCCTGCTCTGCACAGTGCTTTGAAAATGCTGGTTGGGAACGGGAAAGGGGATATTTAGAACTCCTGGTCACCCTAAAGTCAGATGAGTCTTAGGAAGTGCTACATTCTGCCTCCCCCAGAGCCTCATGTGTTTGGGATTTACAGAATCATGCAATATGCTGGGTTGGAAGGGACCCACAAGGATCATAGAGTCCAGCCCTCAGCCCTGCACAGGACCATCCCCAAGAGTCACACCATGGGCCTGAGAGGATCATCCAAACACTCCTTGAGCTCTGTCAGCCTTGGGGCTGTGCCCATTGCCATGGGGAGCCTGTTCAGTGCCCAACAGCCCTCTGGGGGAAGTTCCTTTATTTAATATCCAACCTAAACCTTTCCTGACAGAACTTCAGGCCATTCCCTGGGGTCCTGTCCCTGGTCCCCACAGAGATCAGTGCCTGCCCCTCCTCTGCTCCTCATGAGAAAGCAGAGACCAGGCAGGGTTGCCAAGGGACAGACAGCTGGAGTCCCCCAAAGCCTTTCATCCCAGGGAGGATCCCAGTGCCAGCAGCAGGAGCCCAGCTGGGAATTCAGATCTTATCTCACCTGCAGCACCAGGAACAAACACATATTAAGCTTTTTAACTCAGTAGGCTTGATCCAGAGCTAGAAATGGATACGAGGGAATAAGCAAGGGGATCCCCGTGGAAGAGCCCCAAGAATGAAGCCAGGAATGAGGATGCTCACACTGCCATGATCTGATCAGATGATTTTTGGGCTGCATGGCAGCGAAACGGAGCGATTTGCAAAGTACCAGCGAGCAAACGCTCCGTCCTCTGCAGACCACAGGAGCTGCTCACTCATTGTGACCCCTCTTCAAAGCCCGCTGAACTCAACAGGAGTCTTTGAAAAGGACTCACTCAGCTGTGACAATAAGATGGAAGCGTGTTCCAGGGAAGAAAAAAGGGATGGTGCATCGATCTCCGGGACAGTGGAGCTTCCTGGGTACTCCTGCTGGGAGTGTTCACACCATTAGGGCTTGGCTGGACACCTTCCCTGCCTCCAACACAGCAAAACTGCTCAGAGTGTGCAAATCTGACCCCTAAACCTGCCAAATCTGGATCACAGTCATGAAAATCAAATCAAAGCACAAAATCATGGGCAGTTCAGAGGGCCAAACTGAGAATGCCAAAATGCTGCTAGAAGGAGCTGTTGTAATTCACTTGAACTCCCAAGTGTCTTTTTTTTTGCCTCTCAGACTCTTTCCTTGTATCAGATACTTCTGCAGTTTGTGCAAATCCACATCCACTCTTGGCCACTTGCTGTATCCTGCTGGGTTGTTGTGTCACAGGGTAAAGCCCTTGGGTAATTTGTCTTGGGCACACTTAGGATGATAAAGGAAGAGTGACTTCATGATGTTTCCCCTTTATATTTTAAGAATGTCCAGCAGTGGGGGAAGATCTGCAGAAAAACAGCATTTTAGCAGTATTTTAGTGTTAGTCTGTTTTCCCTGACACCACTTTTGTGATTAAAGCTCAGGCCTGAGGATTGATTTCTGTACCTGGCTCTACCACTAACTCCTTTTGTAATCCTGTGCAAATCATTGAATCCCTCTTTGCATCATTTTTCCAGTCATAAACTGAGCAGAAGAAAACTTCTTGTTCACAGTCAACCCATCTTCTTGGACTCTTTGCTTCCCAGAGCTGGGGCTGAATTTTTGTGTCTGGGTATCACTCAGGCCAACAGAACCCGTGTCACGATTGGGGTTTCTCTGTGAGGTTTGAATGTAGACAAGTGATAATAATGCATCAAAATAATTGAGAAGCAGATGTGCAAGGCTGGCATTCCTGCCCGTGGCAAAGGGGTTGGAACTAGATGATCTTTAAGATGCCTTCCAACCCAAACCATTCTATGATTCTACAACTCACAGCCCTGTGCTTTTCTTTTGGCCACCCATAACTGTGTTTTCCCATGATTTCTGTGAACAGAACTCCTCATTTTTTTCCCTGCTCTGCTTTTTATTGGTTTTTGGGGTTTTTTTTATCACTTGCTCCTCTGTGAGCCACACCACAGAGTCAAATGCCACTGAGATCTCTTGCTGAAGTGCAATGATGTGACAAATAGAACATCCTTGCTTTCCTGTCCCTAAGTCACACAGCACTTTCAGCTGCACCACCTCGGGTCTCACGACACACAGACCTGTGAAGGACTTGAGACAAATTATCAGCAGGGATTTTGCTGCCAGGAATCAGTGCCTGCCCCCTGTGTGTGCCAAGGCCAGGGGTGGGCAGGCTCACACCACCCAAGGGTATGGGATTAGTCACTGAAGCAGGTAATGGCAATAATCATGGCATGCTCAGGTGGGTCATCCCTCACCCATCTCCCTCTTCCTCGTGCCAAAGGCTGATAATACTGGGCTGATTGCAAGTGCTGGGGCTCCCACTGTTTCCCACTGGGAAGATTGCTCTCTGCCCTGATACATCCAGCAATTTCAGCCCTTCCTGCTGACATTTTTACTTACTTATTTATATGTCTCCTTTGCTCCCCTCCCTTTTCATTTCCGCCCATCACTCCGTGTCCAGGCTGTTGGCAGAGCTATCACAAGTGCAATAAGGATTGGCAGGTAGGGCACCTCTGAGTGATAATTGCATGCCTTGGGTGGTGTGACAGGGGACAAAGCCCAGAGCTGAGAGTCTCAAACCACTTGACAAGAACAATAATTGTCCCGAAATGTGCTGCCTGCGGTGACTTATTGCTGTTATCAAATGAAACATCTCCAGGAAAGACAGGGAGAGGGGTAGATCTGAGTCCTGACTGGGCTGAGCACCCAGGGACCATCAGAACTGGATATGACATCCCTGACACACCACGAGATAGGCTGGTCCCCCCTGAGTGTCCTTAGAGCACCCTCAAACTGAAGTTGGAGCCACTTAGAAAAGTGCCTGCCTAAGATGGTTCTGATCCTTGGTGTAAACCTTGAGGGATCAGGAAATGCAAGGCAAGAGTTAAGGCTTGTCCCTGATTCCATCCTGTGTGAAAGCAGGAAAAAAATCCTGTGTTTTGCAAAAGTTATTGTGTAAGGGGCAAATCTGAGCTCATTGGTGCCCAATGTGTGACAGGAGGGGGTAGATCTTGAAGCTTAGGATGGAAAACAAGGCAGGAGCGATTGCTTGGCCTAATGTGCACCACCAACAGACCTGCTGGCAGGACAGCATCCCTTCGGGGACACACCATCACAACACATCCTCCCACCCTCCTTTGGACCTTCTCCAAGCCTGCAATGCAGGTGCTACATTCAGTGCCTCCTCCAGCAACTGTGCTGAGTAAAAAGCTCTGCCAAAGGGGGTTGATTCAGTTTGCAAACAAGCTCACTCGGCTGTTTCTAAAGCCAGGTGACCCCCGAAGCAGAGGCTCATTGTATCACAGTGGCTCCAGGCTGAATGCTAATTCTGGCAGGGAAGGGAATAATCATGATGGAGACATATCTCCAGCACTCCTTCCCTATTGTCTGTGTCCTCTGCCACCTGCTTAAACAGCCAGGGCTTCTCTGTTCCCTTTTTGTAGCTGTGTGAATTTTGCTTTCTTTTGTCTGGCTCTCCCTTCCACATCTCTTTCTCTCAGTGTCTGGCAAATTCAGAGCAACAATGAAATAACATTTCTCAGAAATAAAAAAAAAAAAAAAGAAGAAGAAAAAAGAACTCAAATCAGAGTTAAAGGACCTTCAAAAGAAAAGGGGAGAAAAGGAAAGGGAAGTAAAAAGAAGGAAGAGGAGGAAAACAAGGGAGAGGGAAAGGGGAGGGCAGAGGAAAAGGGAGAGGAGGCAGAAAACAGCACAGAAAAAAGAGTTGATTTTATTCCCAAATGAGCCTCTCTTCCTGGAGAAGAAATAGATCCACTTGAGCCACCACCAAACAGGGGACAAGCATCCTACAGACAACATACAGCAGGGAGGTCATGGGGTGCCAGTGCCTTGGCATCAGCCCTGCGACTCAGCCCTGCGACCCTCTGCAGCTCTGGCACAGCCTGGAGTGTTCTGGTTCAGCAAAACAGACATTAAGATCAAAATGGTGCAGTCACAGCACTCAGGTATTCCATGAGGAAATCCAGCTGGGGGCTCGTGGAACCCCACTTCTCCAGTCCCAGGCACTGCAGCTTCTTGGGGCAGGCAGGTGGTGTGGGAATAGCAATCATTGTTTCTCAAAACCAGAGACATTTATTGGGTCCCACAAAAGCTGAGACTGGCTGGAGTTAATCTCCTGCTCAGCCCAACTATGCTTAAAATCATCCTGAGATAATTCATGCTAATGCCTATGTATGCCAGAGAATTCCTGGCTCTAGAAGGTCTTTAAAGGTCTCTCCTCCCTGCTAAGGCTCTTTGGACAGATATATAATCTCTGCCCATGTCCATATAATACCTCTTTTTCACCATTGTAAAAGAAAATACTTTTTTTAAAAAAGTGTAATACCTTCTTAACTTCTCAGGCCACCTATTTCTGTGAAACCACAAACCTGGAAGCCCACAGGTCATTAACCGGTGATGAAAATCAGGAGGAGGGAGGGAGAGGGACAAAGAAACAAATAAAAGAGCCTCATTGGGAAGTTGATTGTTTGCAAAGGATCGTAAAATGTGCGAAGTGCCTGCGATGTTCAGCTGGTGCCTAATGCAGCAGAAGATGTTGTGACAAGCAGTGCCCAGCGTGGAGTGGCAGAGCCGAGGTGAAGTGGCTAAAGCCTGTAATTAGCTCTTTGACTAATAAATCATCTCGCAGCAGCAGTGAAAATGACTCAGATGCATAACTCGGAGACATGAACCTCATGGAGAAGACTCTGGAGAAGTAGAGACCGCTGTTGCTGGTAGGAATAGCTCCTGGTAGATGACTGATTTGTCCCCAGAACGGGCACAGCTGTGGTGACAGCGCTGTCATGACTCACACAGGCTCCCTGGGAGGGGGGTCACTGGCCCTGCACTGCAGATGGGAAATGGAGGTGGGCAGAGGGAAAAATGGACTCACCAGAGGGCATGTGGTGAGTCAGTGGCTGCAGGAAGGTCTGACTCAACCCAAGGCCAGGCTGGACGGGGCTTTGAGCAGCCTGGTCTAGTGGAAGGTGCCCCTGCCCATGGCAGAGGGTTGGAATGAGATGATCTTTAAGGTCTCTTCCAACCCAAAGCATTCTGTGATCTCACTCTTCTTTTGACTCCCATCAGGCTGTTTATATGGGGTTTTCTGTGTCCCATCACCAAACCCCTACAAAATAACCTAAACTCTCCATCTGGAAACCCTGTTTGTGGCACTGTGAGGATATGAGCAGGTTAAGCTGACAATGATGCCTTGTAGGTCATGGCTAAGGTGCTCCAGCATGACCAAATATTGGGATCCAGGGCTCTGGGGCCAGAAGCAACTACTGTGTGGTGACACCAGCCAGTCTGATGAGAAAAAGAGGCAGTTTTCAAGCTACCAGCCAGCATTTCCTTGACTGTGGTTGGAATCATAGAATCATTGAGGCTGGAAAAGACCTCCAAGATCATCAAGTCCAACCTATGACCAAATATCCTCTTGCCCACTAAACCACACCGCCGAGTCCTATGTCTACACGTCTTCTAAACACTTCCAGGGATGGTGACTCCACAGCTTCCCTGGACAGCATGTTCTAACGCTTAACCACTCTCAGTGAAGAAATTTTTCCTGCTGTCCAACCTGAAACTCTCCAGCACAACTTGAGGCCATTTCCCCTTGTCCTTGTTATCTGGGAGAACACAATGACCCTCACCCAGCTACACCCTCTTTTCAGAGGATTATAGAGAGCAATAAAGCATCCCTTGAGCCTCTTCTCTAGATTTAACAGCTCCAGTACCCTCAGTAAGGCAAAAAGGGCTGTGACACCACCCTAGATCCCACTGGGACAGTGCTGTGGGCACTTTTGGTCCTGTGTGGCCCCTGCAGCTCTCCCAGGCACACAGGGCTCGCTCACCGAAGTGTTCTGGCACTGCACACTGGAGCTGTTGAACCTCAGAGCTGGCACCCTCTGCTCGCTGCCCTGGATGTTCAGGATGCACTCGTAGCCTCTCTGGCCCGACTGAGGCTGGGGCAGGTTCTTGGCCTTCAGCGTGATGGGTTTGATCACTTCCACTGGCACCAGGATCTTCTCAGCCTGCAGCAGCTGGGGACAGTCCTGGGGAGAGAGCAGACAGCACAGTAAGTCAGCACATGGGGTTTCCCACCCCCAGGTGGAGCCCTCTGATGCTTCTCAACCTTCTCACTTGCCTGCTTACAAATCCTTTGCAGCTCTCTGGACCTCGGTCTGTTACGGGGGAATTAGGGGGTGTTACAGGGAAGGCTCAGATAAATAGGAGAGGAAGGATTTCTTTTACAGACCATCCTTTCCTATCTCCCTTGCTTACACCGCAGACTTGCAGCCTTCAGGACCCAGGGAAGCCACCTCTGGTGTTTTTTAATACCTGCTCTGTTATTCAGGTAATGGAAAAGGAATCATGTTCCTTCCATGGGTTTAGTCCAGTCACAATGCTGTGATAGAAGTGAATAAAGCCAAAACCTGAGCATAATTCCTTGCTTTCCAACACCATTATACAAAAGCCACAGCTCCAGCCAGCTCCAGCAAGATGTGTTGCAGCCTATGGAGTCGGGGATGTTAAAAAGAGAGTTTATTTTGGCTTAGAGGAGGACAAAATATTTATTACATATAGATCCATCTCCCAAGAAACAACCGTTACACAGTGTGTGGAGATCCCTTGGAAAGGCTCACCAAAGGAGCAATGCCAAGTGGATGTTGTTAATCTGGTGCCTCTGGGTGGGTCCCTCACAAAGGTAGAGGTCTGGGCACCCAAGGGTGGCACGCAGGAGGCTGCACTCAAAGTGTCATTAATTTGCACAGCTTTAGAGTGGCCACGTGCTGCTTCCTCACAGCACAGTCAGACAAGCTGTCACATCCATGGATTCTAGGAAGCTACCACATCTTTAGGAAATTACTGCAGCTTTTTCCTGGCTAATGTAAGGCCATTTGATATAAAATGGGATCCCTTAAATAAACCACTGCAACAGGCTACAAAACAAAAGCACAGACCACACCCCCTGTGAGTGTCTGCCCGTCCCCTCAGTGATTCTTTTCAACTCTCAGATGCCAAGGTCAAGTCTGTCCCCTCCTTTTCACATTTGGCACACTGTTTGCTCTCTGTAGAGAGCTCCAGCATCATAATGATGCATCCACCCTGCCCAGTCCAAAGAGCGACACCATTTCAGCCTGTCCTGTCCAACATTAAAGCCAGGCCCAGTTGGGGCCAGCAGAGACAGGGAACTTCCTTAAAGAGGTGCAACCTTAATCTGTAGGGGTCAGCAAAAGGAAAGTGACTGATTCAGGGGAGAAAAGGAGGGAAAAGAACTGAAAGGTTCAAAAGTGGAATTTATGGCTTATTGAGAGCCTGTGAGCTTGTTAGGGCAGATGGTGGGAGCATCTTACTGAAGCAAACAGCTTAGGGAGATAAAGAAATGGATTAGATGTGTAACATCTGCAGTTACATCAACCACGAGCAGAATTACAAGAGCCATCAGTCATGACATTGCATGTGTGAGTCGATCCAGGGGCAGGAGGAAAATCCAGTAACCACCCAATGCATCCCTGCAGTGAGGTCCAGAAGCCTTCCTCAAGTCCCAAAGAGGGTCTGTCTGTCCTGGTGAGGATACCAGACAGAAGAGTCCTTCAGGGCCACATGATTTCCCATCTGCACTTAGAGGCTGAGAGCTACTGGTGGGCTCCAATTGGCCTTGCCCAGGTTGGCACCAGAACCTGGACAGGAGCTGGGTGGAGCTGAACTATCCTGGGTCCAGTGTCTGTTTTCCCCCTAAACTGGCACTAGGCCTGGTTTGATACCTGCTACCAAGGGTTGAGGCTTAACAGGCCATCAGGTTAACCTGGTTGGAAGGTGTAAGCATTGGAGGTGGAAGGGAAAGCCCATGGGTGACTGCAATTCAGTGATGAACTTCATAACTGTGATTCTCTGCACTCAGGGGGGGCAGGATTGAGTGCTTGAGGGGCTACACCCTGTTCCAACACGCCCTTCTGCTGCTGGGCTGCCCTGTGATGAAACATCTCTAGGGAGTTACTAACACTCAAACACAATGGTTAGAGTGCCAGAGAAATGTTTTTCTTGATTAAAGAGCAAGGCTTTACCATTTAGAAAGTCTTCCCAACCTTGAGTTCAATGGTCCTACACACCAGCGCTAAGGATAAATGCAGGGTTAAGTAGATACTCAGCATGAGAAAATGAGGTATAATCTATAACTCTGTGTGATTTAGACCTATAAAAACCCAGAGGACAGGGGAAGAAGATGGTCTAGGCCGTATTCAAGCAAGAGAGAGAGTTTCCAGTGCTGATCATGCCAGCAGATACCACATGTAAACACTATTTGGGACTAAATGGTTTCAACACCCCCGACCCTTCCCCGTCACGTGCCCAACATGTCCTGGGGCTTCTGCATCTGCTTCCTCTCTTTCTCCTGGCAGAAGAAAAGACCTTGGCAACATCCTCTCCATTTTTTTTCCCTCCCCAGCCACAGGAGTTGAGAGAGAGATGCATTGGCAGAGGGAATCAGTGGGACAGGAGGATGGGAAAGCCGTATCTGCCGCTGAGCAGCCGTTTCCCAAGAGTGGGCATTTCGCTTGATGTCTGTCAAACAGCAAAGCCTCTGATGGGAGCTGGAGGATGGAGGTTGGAGATAGTCCACCCTGTTACCTGCAGGCCAATCCCAGCTCTTCAGCCTGGTCTTTCTTGTGGAGCTTTATCCCGTCCCCCTCCACCGCTGGTGCTGTAACCTTTCCGATAACACTTGTTTCAAGTTCATTAACAAGCCGTGATTGAGGCAGCCCCAAAACAGGATTCGTTTGCATATAAAAAGCTTTGCAGTGCTGTGAGGAAGTTCATTATAGATAATTGAAGAGGCAAGCGCCATAAAGAGGAAATCCTCCCAATGTGGCTTTATCTGATTGACCTAATGTTCTTTCTAATTGAAACGGGGAGGGGAAGAGGCAATTTCATTGGGTGTTGTGCTGCATAAAACCTCAGAGCTTGGACGAGGCTCTGGGTTCAGATTCACACAGAACTCATTTTGCAGCCTGTGTCAAGCTTTGGGTGCCCGGCCAGGTTTGTATTTTTGAGGGGAAAACAACAAGCTGCTCAGAGCAGACCCAAGCAGAGGGGTCCTTAAAAAAGATTTATCTTGGGTATTTTACAGTGGAGGCACTTTCTCTGCACCCTTCTCCTCTGCAATGGACATCACCTAGGCTGGAAAATATGTTTTTCACATGATGTAGAGGAAATAAAAATATACTGCCAACAACTGCACCAAAGAAGGGCACAATCTCACCCCTTTTGGAATTGGTATAAAATAAATTAAGCCTTTTGCCCGACTCGAAGGGCAGATTGTTCAGAACCCAGAGGATCGTTGTTGATTCATTTTGTGTGTGTAGCTTCATTCTATTCCTTAAATGCTTTCAGATGAGTCAGACCATTTACAATAATATCCCCCACCCTTGCCAATTACTCCTATCAGCAGCAATGCACACCTCACATCACCAAAATTTTGCCAATTACCAAGTCAGGGAGCTTTTGCAGTGAAAACGCTGCATGAAATGGGCTGGACTCATTGGGTCGATGGTAGTTTAATTTTCTTTATTTATAACTCCTCACAGAGCGGCTGTGAATGTGTTTTGTTGTGGCTTGCAGAAATAATAAAAGTCTCAGAAATATGAGAACCTTTTCTCTCCCATATGTGTTATGGCCTCCATCACAAAATCTGAGTGAGTCCCCAGTGAGAGCCATCAGGAGGATTCTGCTAAAGGGAACGATGAAAACTCTCTGAGGTCGTGTGGTCTTAGCCCTGAACTAATTAGTTAGGCTCCTTTATGGTGCTTTATACACCTAGAGTTATGATTTCATGGAAATTTCATCCTGCTTTTTCCCAGTATAAGCTGGAGGCTGACCAGATACTCTGAGTTATCATCCTCTCCTAGGAATGTAGGGATCTTTCACAGCCTTGTGATGCTACATGGGTTTTATTCCAACCTTATTTTGTACAGTTTCACTCTCTGTTACTGGTTTTGGCCAGGGTTATGATCTGAAGTGTCATCAAAGTGTTTCCCACTTTCCAAAAGACAATGGGTTTTATCTACTTTGATTGGGGGCATTCCACATGGGAACAGGTAAAACATCCATGAAGGTTTAACACAATGACCCATCTACCCATCAACAATCTCCACCTTATACTGCTGTCCCAGTTCACTCGTCTTCACTTGTGCATCTCTCCTCACCCAGAGCATCCAGGTGAGGGAATCTTTCCAACTTTTCCCTCATACTTGCTCCTCATGATCCCTGGTAGCACTGGCTGGATCTCCACTTAGAGCTCACCTATCACTGACCTCACTGGAGGAATCTTTGGCAAGATAAACTCAACCCTTGGCAGTGGATTTTCACCCTTCCTTTCCCAGAAGGGCAGGAGTCATCTCCATTCAGGACCAGACACAGCCACCACCACCAATTCCTTTATTACTCATCTCAAAGCATCCAGTTCCCTTTTTCTTTCTTCTCCATTTCTTCACCCTCAAATTTAGGGGTTTTTTTTAAGACTTTCTTTTCAATATCCCTCATCCACCCACCATCTTTGTGCCTTGTCCGAGCCATCTTGCGTGGAAAAAACGTGACTGTAAAGTGAATCTGAGAGGGAAGCAGAATTTACTCACTCAAGACCTTTGGGGCCCCACAAGAAATGAAACTCAGATTGTTATTTACTCACATATCACATAAATAAATACATCTTTTGTTCATCTCCTCTGCTGAGCTGCAATGTTCTGTTTTTCCCTGTGCTCCCTGTGGCTTTCTCACCCGCCCACACTGTGCTGTAATCAAGTCAAGAGGGTAAGAGTTGAGAGACAGGGATTGGGTATTTATAAAGATATCTAGACCACGGCATCTGGATGCTCTGTAAATCAGATTAGATTAGAAAACATCATGACAAACACAGAACAAGGAAAGAGAAAGAAAAGAAAGGGAAGGAATGAGAAAAAGGAGGGGAAATCCAGGCAAAAAAACAGGCAAAAAAGAGGCAAAAAACCCCCCAACCTTTCACTGACTTTAGAGAAATCAGATTTCACCTGGATAAAAAGCAGGAAAACAGTAAATTCACAAATGAGAGGCAGCAGGGACTGCCTGTTGCCTGAACTTCTCTCTCACACCTTCACACAGTCACTCGGGGTCACCACCTGAGGTCTGTGTAGCAGCTCCCTCGTTCTGCTGCACACGAAGGCCTTCAGGCTCCAGGGCTGACAAGCTGGTTCCTTTGATGAATCACTTTTAAACTCCTGCACAGCTTTCCAGACCCTGGATAATGTGGAGAAGGAAGCAGCAAGGAGCTCAGCGTTCCCAGTGAGGGAGGGGAAGGGGTGACTTACAGTCCACGCTGTGTTTACATTATTACACCACTAATTCTTAACATCATAAAAATTATATTTAAAATTTACACAAACGGTACCGGGGAACGTTATTATGTTATAAAGTGGAATCAGGTCAATGCCTTGTAGGCAGGATTCCAAGCTCCATAAATTTCTGGATATACTTCCCCCAAATTTACATCGACACCAGCAGCAATCAAACCAGCTCCAAAAAAAAAAAAGCTCACCCGGTCAAAGAATTTTTTAATGCACCATATATTTTATCTGCACTTCCTAAGTTTGCAGTGTTGTTAGTTTGATTGATGGTGTGCTTATTTATTGGCACAGCAAAAGTAATAATACATGAGGAAAACGCTCAGAACTTTAAAGGCAGCTGATGAGGAGAAAGCAACAGGATTTATGGGAAGTGTAAACATCTGCAGAGACAACAAAGGCATAATTGAGTCCTTGCATCTCTGTCACTTTTGGTGGCTCCTTTCTAGTTAAGAGTCTTCCAAGCACTCAGGAGCAAATTCCAGCTGTCTTTTCTCAGGGATATTGCAAGGGATTCTTGTGCCTGGGAAAAGGTGGCTGGTGCTCTGTCTAGGGAAGAGATGTGGCCCTGTTTGAGCTCTGTGCACTCTGGTAGTTACACCCTCAGCCCTGCACAGGACCATCCCCAAGGGTCACACCATAGGCCTGAGAAGATCATCCAAACACTCCTTGGGCTCTGGCAGCCTTGGGGCTGTGCCCACTGCCCTGGGGAGCCTGGTCAGTGCCCAACCACCCTCTGGGGGAAGTTTCTTTAATAACAAACCTGCCCTGACACAACTTCAGGCCATTCCCTGGGGTCCTGTCCCTGGTCCCCACAGAGAAGAGGTCAGTGCCTGCCCCTCTTCTTCCTCTCATGAGGAAGCTGATGATCCTTGTGGGTCCCTTCCAACTCAGCCTGTCCTGTGATTCTGTGATTTCAGTGCTGGCTTGCCCAGATCAGTGCACAGATATCATAGCTGGAGGGAGGGAGACCAGGACATCATGGAATGGTTTGGGTTGGAAGGGTCCTTAAAGATCATGGCATTCCACTATCCTTCCACTATCCCAGATTGCTCCAAGCCCTGTTCAACCTGGCCTTGGACACTTCAAGGGATGGGACGGCCACAGATTCTCTGGGACATCTGTGCCAGGGCCTCACCACTGATGGATAGCAGAGCATCAGCTCAGCTGCCAGAGCCTCTTGGGTTCCTGACCTCACTGATGTGAAGGCTGGAGAGTAATGAGTGGTGCTGGTACCCTGGAAGTGGGTACTTTAAAGCAGGAGCTAAATGAAGATAACCAACCTCCTCTCCCATGGATCCCTGCCAAATCCTGCTGATTGGGAGCAAAGTGACTCCCCCAAGGCCATGCAGACAGTGCTGGGAAATGACCCAGGTCTGTTGAGAGCTTGATCCAACCCAGGACTATTCTGCCTCTGAAGTCAGTCCACACATCTCTGCTGATGAACATTAATGATTTTGCCCTCCTTTAATTCTTTATTAATAGAGTCTTTCTTAGCCGGTCCATTATTTCACAAGGATCAAGGTCAGGCTGCCATAATTATCCAAGAGCCACATTTATCCCTCTTAAATAGAGACACAACATTAGCTTTTTTTCAGCCCTTTGCTGCTTTGACACACTCTCAGAAGGAAAAGTAATGATCCAGAGAGCAGGAGCCTTCTGGTCACTGGATGAGGGGAGTGGACTAGTGACAAAAATAGTAGATGGTTTTGTCATGAGGTCCATCTGCTCACCAGAAAGGAGCTACTGGAGACATGTGAACAGTCTCAGTTCTAGTGTTTCCTGAGTTTGGAAATCATAAGAAATATGATCATGTGCATCGAAGAAGGTGGTGTATGTTCAAGAGACAAAATGACCATGTATTTTATTGCACAAAGTCTGTCATTTGTTAAAGGAAAACACTGGTAAAGTAAGACAGTCCTTCTAAATAACATACACAGGAAAATGGGTTGTGCAAAGCTGTGGAAAGCACAGGCAGTTTGTAAAGCAGTAATTAACTTCTTCTCCAATTATGATTATTTAAATCTGCACCCTTCGTAGCCAGCCTTCTGTCCTTCTGTAAGGACTTCATCAGAAGTTCACAAGCCCTTTCATGTGTATTGTCCCTGCCCATGGTAGAGGGGTTGGAACTAGATGATCTCTAAGGTCCCTTCCAACCCAAAACATTGTGTGATTCTTTGATATCACTGCACATCTCTGCCTGGCACCCCAGCAGCCCAGTGAAGCTGAAAAGTTTGAGCATCGACATAATACCCCTTTCTGCTCATCCATGCAGGTACCAGTGACATGGACATGTCACTCCTCAACAAAGTTTACTATTCAACTGTGTCAAAAAATAGGTTTTGTATGAGTAAGGGACATTATCCAGCTAAGACTTGCTCAGAAGTGAGAAGGATTCCCATGGTAACACTCTCACATGGGGATTTCTGATGTCTAACAAGGGTTGAGCCCAAGCTGTAGCACTTTCCTCCTAAGAGAGGACAGAAAGTCTATTCCTCCTCTAAAGCTGCCCAGTTTTACAAAGTTAGTAGGAACTCAGTGCCTTTGAGAGCTCCAGACTTTGGCCCAACTAGGCCAGGAATTCCCAATGAATTCAGAAGTGAACAGAGGAGATGGAGGAACAGCTGGTCTGGAGGTTGCACACCTGGACCATGTTGATGCAAACCCACTTCCTTCAGAAACCAGGACAGAGGCCCAGAGAGTCATCAGACTTTGGCTTCCACAGTGGGAAGGTCAGGACCATGATATCATGGCTCTTGTCATCCTCCCCCTCATCAAGAGCCATGACAGCAGGAGATAACACCCAAGCCAAAGCAAATGGACTCAAGGCAGGGAAGGAGGGTCTGGGCTCAGCCTCCTGGAGATGCCCCAAGCAAGGCAGGAGACACATTCCAGCCTCACCTCTTATCTGCAGCTTCAGCATCCTGAGAATGTTTCTCCTTGGCCAGGCCCCAAAAGCTCACATGTCCCAAAGCAGCGGATGCAGCTGATGCTACAATGGAGAAAAGCAAAATCTTTTGGCTTGAGAGCCAAGACATCTCCCTGGACTAAGTCTGAATGGGGAATTGTCTTTCCTTCCTCACACTGCAGGGTGCCAGACTGATCTTAGCATCCTGACAGATGTCCAGAGAGCCAGAAAACCCTGTAGCCACTTGAGGCATGACAGTGGCATTGCACTGAGCTGGGCTATCAAAACAACATAAGCTCTTCCCGATGTTTTTCCAAGGATGTCATGTTGGCAGGGACAGATGAACATTACCCTGTTGCATTCTGAGATCCCTCTGTCCTGTGGGATAAATAATCTTGCATTACAAAGATGAGCAGCCCAACGGTTATGAAAAACATTTAGCTGGGACATGGTATTGAGTGTCAGATGCTTCTTACATCTTCATTCCAATTAATCTCCCTGAGTTGCTCCTGGAAATCACACGAACAGGTCCTTGATTAGTCACTCACAAGGTGGCTGGAGAGGCAAAGCTCTAAGGCAACAAGCTATGAGTTAAGGTAGGATGAACTGCCCTCAGGGAGGCCTTTTCCCATCATTTCTCAGTTCCTGTTGTGATTTGGTAGATTTTGTGCACCATGACAGATTTCCTGCAGATCCACCACAGTAAAAATCAGAAATAGATTAGCTATTAGATATTAGATAGATGAGACAGATTGGATATTAGGAAGTAATTCCTGGCTGGGAGGGTGGGGAGGCCGTGGTACAGGTTACCCAGAGAAGCTGTGGCTGCTCCGGGACCCTTGGAAGTGTCCAAGGCCAGGTTGGACAAGGCTTGGAGCAACCTGGGCTAATGGAAGTTGTCCCTGCCCGTGGCAGGGTGTTGGAACTATGAGATCTTTAAGGTCCCTTCCAACAAAACCATCTATGAATCCATGAAATCCTACAGACAATGAAAAAGTTACCAGCCTTTTCCCTTGCCAGCTGGGTGACTGCAGGGCAAATGGCTCAGAGATGACAAAAGGTACCCAAAAATAACAGAAGAAGCCACTTCACACACACCTTTTCCTTCACCTCAGTGCAAGTCACCATGACTTGCAAACAACAGCAAATTATCTAATTTGTTTGTACATGCTCAAAGACTTCTTATGAGCAGCCCCCACTGAGAGATCACGGCTCCAGGAACTAAGTATTGTACAAGCACCTATTAACTGAAAGTGTTTACCCAAATCAGAAGGTGTGAGGGAATCAGGGGCACAGAAAGGTGAACATGTCCAAGTAATTCAATCAGAAATATAACTCTCATCTGCTGAAATAAAACCTGAGGCTCATCAGTGGCTCTGAGCAATATTTTCGTGCTCTAATAGGACTCTGTGAACACGGAGAAAGCTTTCTGCCCAGCCTCCAATTTCTCTGTTTAATTTCCTCTCATGATTATCTGAAGCACCCCCTCTGACGAGGATGTACCCACTACAGGACACATCTTTTCTGGGAAAGGGTTGTGACAGTGGATCAGAGCTGAAATGCCAAAGCACCAGGAGCCCTGAGGCACAGCTGGATCCACACTGTCAGCTCCAGCCTCCCCCCAGATTACCCCTGCCTCCCCCTGGACAGGATGCCAACCAGACTGAACCCCTTCACCCGCTCTTGGAAACCCTTCTAAGAGCGAAACAGATGATAAACACCAACCCCTCGTGCTGCTCAAAAGCAGGTGGCACAAAACGTGTGCATCCCTCCACCACATCCCACCTGCACGGGGTGGCTGCTGGTCCCCCTGCCTGCTCACTGCACTTGAAGGCAGCAGGTTGCCTGCAGTTGTCATGGAAACCACACCTCACACCCTCCCCTTGATGACAGACAGGTGCCAGGAGAAGTGAGTGGATAATTGAAAGCTGGGAAGGACTGGGAGCTCTGGAATTGGCCTCGCTGCAGCTGTCATTGCAGTCCCTGAGAAATGAGAGGGGCATTCATCTGAGCAGAGATGGGTTTTCTCCTCTCCCCGTGCTGCTGCTTCCAGCAGAAGCCTCTCTAGATGGGTTAAGTGAAGCTGGAAACGGGAGAGGGATAGAAACCGAGCAGTTGCCACAGCAACAGCTGAAGATGCATCACCAGGAGGTTTGTTGATGCAAAGGGAGCAAGGAGTTGGCCCTGCTCACCCGATGGCCCAGCAGGTCCTCTGGCCCCTGCCCAGTGCAGCCACCCAGAGCACTGGGGAGCATTTTGGGAGGAGGTGGCCACTGTGCCTTCCTTCTACACTTTCGGAAGAGGACAAAAGGGGACCTTTGGTCTGGTTTTTGTAGACCTTGAGGCAAAGTCCTTCCTGAGTCACAGAGGGATGTACCAGTAGGATGGGGAAGGGCAATGCTGGGTTTACTACAGATAAAGTCCATGATGAGGAGATGTGGGTATTAATACAAAGAAGAGGGTAGGATAAGATAGGATAGGATAGGATAGGATAGGATAGGATAGGATAGGATAGGATAGGATAGGATAAGATAGAAGTAGGATAGGATAGGATAGAAATAGGATAGGATAGAAGTAGGATAGGATAGGATAGGATAGGATAGGATAGGATAGGATAGGATAGGATAGCATAGGATGGGATAAGATAGGATGGGATTGGATAGAAGTAGGATAGGATAGGGCACTAGGATAGAATAGGCTAGACTAGACTAGACTAGAATAAATTAGAACAAAAGTAGCATAGGATATAAGTAAAATAGGCTAGGCTAGGCTAGGCTAGGACAGAAGTAGAACAAGATAGAAGTAGGATAGGATAGGATAGGACAGTAGGATAGACTAGACTAGACTAGAATGGAACAGAATAGTATGGAACAGAAGTAGGATATGATAGGATGGAAGTGGAGTAGATTATGTTCAGCTCCAAGGGCATCTACAACCACCATCCACTCCACCTGCCTGACCACTTCAGCCTGACCACCAGTTAAAGCCTGTTGTTAAGGACATTATCCAACTGCTCCTTAGAAGTCAGTCAGTTCATACTGAGTTGCCATCATCACTCTGCCTTCTTTTTTCCCCTTCCTTTTTCCCTGTTTTCCAAAAAGATCCATTCCCAAGAAGGACAAGCAGCTGGGCAGAGCTAAACCACTGCACACGACTGCAGAGGCCACTGGTGGAGCTTTTAGTACAGCACAAGGCACAGGCAAACACTGGGCAAAGCATGCTCTGCTCCTCAGCAGCTGTTTCCAGGATGCAGCTCACAAGGCTTTCTATCTCTTTTGACAAATTAATATTTGAAGCAGTTGTTTCTTTTATGTGGGCTCTACTGTCATTAGCACGTACAACTCGACATAAAACACTCTGGTGCGAGATCTTTTCTTCTGTTCCCTTTTTAGGCAGCAGATGAAAATCCTTTCAATAAAAAGGCCTGTTTGGGGGAGGAAGGAAAACACATGCACACACAAATCGGCCGAGAAGGGAAAGATGAAAACCTCCTTCAAGGTAATTAAATGATTATGTATCTGTTAAAGCCAGTGAATAACAGATTTGTTATCTAGGCTTGCTTTTGGCTTTTGCCATTTTTTTTCCTCCTCTTTTTTCCCCTACACAAAGCTAAAATCCTTGCAAGGCCTGGAACAACATAGTGTTCATCTTAGAGAAAAAGGCACAACAAAAAGATTTGATCCTTTATCCCATCAACTCAAGTAGGATACCCCAGCACCCCATCCTTGGACAGAAACACTGATGAAGTGAAAGCTACCCCCTTGGGTCAGGGCAGATCTGTACAAAGATGAGATGGGCAATGCAAATCAGGAGAGACAGGAGCTGTTCCTACAGCTTCTGTCCTGCTGGAGACCCTCAGATTAATTGTTTTCCACCTCCTTGCCTCAGTTTCCCCTCAAAATTGTTGACTGTCATGCCCATTTACAGAAGAAAATGACTGAGCTCTCTTACTTGGTAATTGTGCCAGGTAAGTCAGGGTTGATTTCACAGGGTGTTAGTCTGGTTTGTGCTCAAACTCTAAGCCTGCACTGTGACTTTAGTTATGGTCAGCAACAAATGTCAAAAGCAGAGACAGGACAGCCAAAAAAAGCCCAGAAACTCAGCCCACTCCCTTTTATATCTAATTCTCTCCGCTTTTGCCATCAGCTCTTTGGGAAAAACAACAACAGCAACAACAACAAATCCACTTCGGTATTAAAATGCCCTTTTTTCCTCGTGCTTTCCCTTCCTGCCCTCAGTAATGATAACATCAGCTCCCCTCTATAAAGCAAGAAGTCACTCAGTGTATTTTGAGCCAGTGGGCCTGGTTTTTGAAAACCTGCTGTAAGGGGAAATTACACGCCAAGGTGAAGCATTTCTGCCACAAATCATCCAGGGACTTTGTCAACCCCGTGTGATTAAGATCAGTGCCATAATCATAAATACTCTTGCTTTATGACCATGCTGGAGTTCTTCATTGGAGCAAACATGGGCTTTCCCAAGGCTCCCAGACTAGTTGATCCAGATCTGTCACAGGCAGAGCTGATCCACCTGACAAATGACAGGAAAGAAAGTCATATCTCCATGTTGATGGTGAGGGATGTGCCTTTTCTGTCCTTTTCCCGTCTCTGGTTGTTCTGCCAGGTGGGGCTGGCTGATCCCAGCTATCCATGATGCCATTCAAAGGCTCCCCTTGGATGGCAGATCACAGGCTACACAGACACAAACAGTATTTTGCCTTCCGAGCAATGTGGGTCATGGCCAAAGCCTTTCTGCTGTCCCACTGGATCAACCTCAAACTCATCCAGCATTCTAAATTAATCAGCAACTCACACTAAAATTAAAGTAAAACCCCCAGATCCTCTCAGAGAACATCAAGAAGACCTGAGTGAAAGACTGAGCCCATGGGAATCCAGAAAGTTGTGAGGTGTCCTAAGGAAATTATGGAGTCAGAAAGTACACAAAGGCACAAACCTCCCTTCAAAGCACTCCAGGCTGGTCCAGGGGTGATGGATGCCAGCCCAGCAAGTCCATTTGCAGCCCAGGCCATCTGGAGAGAGGGAAGTCTCTTCCCACGTGATGGCAAGATGTTGTACAGGCAAACAGAGAACAAAAATCACCTGAGGGTGGGTGTTACAAGAGAAGGTGAAGGCCAGAGTGAGGGGGAGGGTAGAAGGCTTGTCAGGCCAGCAGTGATGATTATAGAGGGAAGGAGTTCCTGGCACTGGTCCATATGACAGAGCAACACCAATATTTGTTTGCTTGGCAAGGAGTCTCTTGGTGCAAGATCCTGGAAGATGTCCAAGCTAATCTGCTCAGCAAACCCATGGAAAGACTGCAAATGGGATGGTCCATCCACTCCACACTTGTGGTACACCCTTCCCATCAGTCCTTCCTCCAGACTTACTGATTTAGCAGGTACTCACGCCTGGATGGTAGGAAACACTCCCCTCTCCTCATCCTCCAGGGATCTAAATGTTTCCAGAGGAAAGGACTGAAAGAAGCATGGAGATGAGAGGCTGGTAAGAACAGAGCCACTCAACATGATGGTGCGTTCCAAGCACTGCTGAAGGTGGCATTGGGAAGTCTGGAAATGGACCTCAGGCCTGGCAACCTTGTGAGTCACCAGGAGCTGGGTGAAGGTCTGGATGGGCAATGAGGAGTCAGGCGTGGCTTCAAGACACCCAATGGTTTCTATTGCTCCAAGAACCCACTCAACCAACAGGCAAGTGTGCAGGACAGAAAATGATAGCATTGCAGGTGAAAAACAGGCAGTGGAAGTTGCAGTGAGAGGGATGAGTCAGTGGGAAGGTGGTTTTTCAAGAGAAGCGTGGGAGACACGACGCAGCGTTTGCTCAAAGTGCCATTTGACAAAAACCTTCCTGGGCGCAGAGGGATTGTAAATCTCTTTGTCAGAATGCACTTGTGATGCCATCCTTCCCCAGCCCAAGTGTCCTTGACAGCCACAAACACACAAATGGAATGAGAGGGACTCTGAAGTTACAGGGCATTTCTCACACTGCCAGGCAGAAAGGCAGCTCGGAAAGTTTTGGGGTTTGGAAGGCCATTATCCTTCCAGATTTTGTAGTTCCAGTGCTGGGAAGTGTTTCCTCTGTCCAGTAGACAGGAAACCTAGCTCCTGAACTGAGCAGCTGAGTGCCAAATGTTGTATCCCAGGGGAAAGAGGTCCCATTTGTGCTCAGAGATAGTTTTACCACGGCCCTCGCTGGGAATGACCGATGTAACATCCACGTCTCACATGATGCTGTCATTGCCTTGGAGATCAATAGTTGTCTTCCAAGGTCAAGTTTGTGCCTCTCCCTGTGCCATGCAAATCCCACAGAGCAGCTTTGTAAGATCAGAGAGGGAGTTTATGAAGCTTAGCAGGAAATTCTCTGTTTAAGGGGATAGAAGAGAGAAAGAGGAAATTCTGCCAGCAGACAAAGCCCCCCAGGCTGGAGCTGTCTGCTGGGCTGAAGAGGACACCTTCCAGAAACCAAACTAGTAGAGAGGTGATGAAGCTAAAACAGGCAGATCTGCAGAGTTTGATGAGTCCACTGCCTTCCTCCCCAGTTCTGCAGAGCAAGGCCTTGGAGGGGATAAAGACCAGGCTGTGCCATCCCCAGTCCACTCCCTAAGAAAGTGGGATCATTCTCGTGGTCTCCTTTCTGATGAGAGCAGTGTCCTGAATACCAGGGGTGTGATAGGGGTTGAGGGAGCAGGACATCCACTAAGGTTTGTAGGCATTTGTTTTTGGACAGAGGGCTGGAGGAGAGAAGAGGTGGGAACTGGGAAGGTGAGCCCTGTGCTTGGTACATGGGACACCCCAGAGGAGCCAGAGGAGATCAGTGGTGGTGATGGTTTTGCAGTGGTATTTCAGTGGGAAGCTGAGACAAAGTGTCCCAGGGGTTTCCACTCGGCAAGAGACCCTTCCAGCCCCTGAAGTGGAAGGTACAGAAATCTGTGGGCAGCAGGACTGGACAAACTGTGCCAAGGCTCCATGTGAGGGAATAGTCCCTCTCTGGCTGGGATAACCTTCCAGAAGGGCTGAACTTTGAGCTGCCTTCCTTCACCCCTTCACCACCAAGCAGAGGGTGCCACCTCCTCAGCATGTTTACAACAAATTCTGCATCCTGGTAGACTGAGAACTCATGAATATTTATGGGTTATCCCAGTGGCACAGCAGGTCAGAAGTTCTGATGCAGGACACCTCAACCAGCACATACGTGGTATCTCAAGCAGCACTTACGGAAGGGGTGAGAGGGAACAGGGATGCCATGGGAATGTGAAGACACTACATGTGGGTCTTCTGGTTCAACTGGGCTGGGGCAGGGGCTGGGGGTAGGTGGGGGACCACATTAGAGACACCAGAACCAGCAGGCAGCATGGGGAGCAGTGAGGGTTTCACCCTCTGAAGGCAGCACACGTTGCCAGAGTCTTCAGCAGCCACTCGTGCCCCGGTGGCTCAGCAGGTATCAGATCTCCTAATGGGTACTGGTCCCTGGGGCCAGGCAAACAACCAGCCCTCTCAGGTCATTTACCAGACAGCCCAGGATGCTTTCAGACCGTTCCTGGCCAGGAAGTAATTAAGTAGCTTCCTATTTGTATTCTCCCCAGCTCCACTTGTCTGCGAGTGCTCGTTAGTCACAGTACCTGCCAGGCAGCATTTGCAGCTCTGTGTTCAGCCCCAAGGTCCAGTTCAGCTCAGTGACTGGCAATGAGGCATCTCCTGGCCTCATCTGGAGGCAGTTTGAGGCACTGGCCATTAGGCTTCAAATCCATGAAGCCACAAAGGTGTTTAAAGCATGGCTGAAATCTACTGGTACCATGGATAAAACCCTAAATCCTTCCCAGATCTCAACTGCCTGGGAGAGGTGCTTAGAGGAGTAGAGTATCTCCGTCTCTCCTGGAGACGTATTACCACTGTTTTCCATCCCTCCCAGCCCCTTGGTGCCAGAGTTCATCATGATTTTCCAAGGTAACCCACTCCCCGTAGTGTGTGGGAGGGAGGGAGAAGCTCCCTGAGATTTTGGCAGAGCAGAGAGGAGAGGAGCTGCATACAGAGAGAGAGGTGAGGGTCTCCTGGAGGATGAGGGTGGGACTGGAGGTGGAGAAGGCTTCCTGGGCTGTTAGTTTGACTGGTGACATCAACCCCTGACACATATTCTGTGCCTCTGCCTACCTCAGGCATCTTGACTCGTCCCTCCTGGAAGGAGCAGGAGCTGGGGTCGTGGGTGCACACGTGGCGGTACTTGCACCAGTGACACCTGTAGGGGCTCTCCACGCATGACAGACACCTGGGAACAGAGAGAAAGAGCAGTCACCTGGCCAGCAGGATCCCATCCACCAACACGACAGGCCTTGAGGCTCAGAGCCTTTCTCAGAGGGAAACACAGCCTGGCAAACATGGTTTTGTGGGTTTTTTTTGACACAACGCCATCAGGTTACAGGATGGTGCTGGACTTGCCACGGCCTGAGCTGGTTGTCGCTGGGATCACAAGAATCTCATATTTATTAGTTAATTTAGGTTGCATTCATATCATTGCAACTGGAGGAATAGTAAATATTTCTTGCATTTTGATTGCCCTGTTGCAACTTTTATTCAGACTATCAGCAAGTTCTTGGCTTCACACACAAGAGGCATCCCCATTTTTGCCCAAATACTGGGTATAACAAAAAATATGAGATCAGGGGATGAGTGGAAATAAGAAAATATGAGATTGGGGGATAGGTGGAAATAAAAAAGTATGAGATCAGGGGATGGCTGGAAAATACTGCAGCCTGGTTGCCTCCACACCGAGCTGCACCAGTGCCCTGGGAGCTGTGAAGACATCAGGAGAAGGTGGCCAAATGAGGGACTGGTGGGAGGAGTGATGCCCATGGAAGGCAAACCCTGGGCACCAGCAGTTCCATGGGATTAATCCTCCCACACAGAGGCCAGAAACCAAGTGGGATGCATCAAAATCAAAAAGTCAAGGATGAAGCAGGGAATTTTCTCCCCCCTGTGTCCCACAGGTTTATTAGTGTGAGTTCTGACCAGGGTAAGGAGGCTCCTGCAAATATATTAACTGTATTTTTCTGTATTTTTCTTTTCTTCACCTCAGCAGAGAAGTACAGACCATTGGAGCAGCTACCTGGGAAGCAGAGGGCATATTTAGGACATCACCTACTCAGGATGTAGGAAAGAGCCATTCTCTCCACCTTACAAGGTTTTGCTCTCCTGTCCCCAGGGGCTCTGCAGAGTAAGAACTGCAAACACCTCTCTTGGCTGTGTCACAGCGCTGACTTACACCTACCTCACACTTTTTTTTAAATTTAATATATGTCTGCTCACCAGCAACCAAAAGGAGACATAACAAACTCTCTGCACAATTCTGGTCATCCACACTCTGGAGACCTTTCACATCCAAGGCATGGGGGGGCTGGAGCGTGTGCAGGGAAGGGAAGGGAGCTGGGAAGGGTCTGGAGAATTCCTGAGGGAGCTGGGGGGGCTCAGCCTGGAGAAAAGGAGGCTCAGGGGGGACCTTCTGGCTCTGCAAGTCCCTGACAGGAGGGGGCAGCCAAGGGAAATCAGGCTCTGCTCCCAGGGAACAAGGGAGAGGATGAGAGGAAACGAACTCAAGTTGTGCCACGTGGAGGTTTATATTGTATTAGGAAATTATTTTCCATTCAAAGGGTTGTAAAGCCCTGGCATAGGCTACTCAGGGAAGTAGTGGAGTCCCCATCCCTGGAAGTGTTCAAATATGTATGGCTGTGGCACTTGAGGACACGGTTTGATAGTGAACATGGTGGTGGAGCTGGCTGATGGTTGGACTTGGAGATCTCAGAGGTCTTTTCCAACCTTATTGATTTTAAGATCCTGTAAAGCTGCAGACTCTAAAGTACCAGAAGGGACCTTGGAGGGGGTAAATTTTCCTGGCTTTTACTGGGCTTTTAAAGGGCAGGAGAGAAAAAAACTGCCTCCCACAGAGCTTGTCTGAGCCCAAGAAGCATCCACACACCCTCTCCCCTGTCTCCAGGAAATCCTGCTCAACTCCAATCCACCCTCAGCTCTGGTACAGCAACTTATTCTTCAAATTGGTAACAAGTGCTTGCTCTGATACATCGAATTAAAAATGGATAGCGTAGTACAGTTTGTCAAGTAAGGAACCAAAACATGCCATAAATATTTAACACCACCATCTCTCCTGCTCTCCCCACCAACACTTGCTTTCTGACACTGTTTGTCAAAGCAGCAGGTACATGGAAATAGGAATTGCCTTTCCTTGTGAATTGCTGAGCCGCAGTAATTGTGTGCTTTTGGCACTTCTGAACAGGCTCAGTGGTGGGGACAGAGCTGCTCAGCCTTGCTCAGGAGTGGATCATCCCACTGGAAGAGCATCTTTCTGTGGGGCAGCTGCAGATCTGCTCTGGTGGGGCAGCTCCTGAGCAGTCCTGGGTGGCAGCTAAACCCCAGAAAAATGGGGTGGGAGGCTGGAAAGGAACTCACAGCACGGAAAAGATGGTCTTGAGGGAATCAGCTGGGTGTTCCCTTCTCAGTTCACATCATGCACGAACCAACCTTCCAGACTGGAAAGACCAATCCCATATTAACCACCTGGGGCAGGCTCCTGATGGGGGGACTGGCAAGATGGGTGAGGGTTGGAGATGTATATTATGGGCAGGATCCAGCCATCCACAAACACCTGGTTAACAGGATGATGAGGGGGCCACGTGCTGAGGTCATGATCCTGTCCTGACTCAATTCTGTGGCAAACTGCCCCTAATGTGACGCTCTGCCTGCAGAACTACTGGTCCCCATACTCTTCGTCTTCTCGGGAAGGACCCCATCATCCTGACTACCACACAAGTGACCCAGACCTCATGTCACCTCCACACCTAACCAGCTTCCTGAGGGACACATGCCCATCATCAGGGGGTTCTGTGGCAGATCCAGGGGCGGAATGGGAAGCAGGGATCAAAGGAAAGGAACATACGAGTTGTGGACGCTGCAGTTGTAGAAGACGAAGCTGGTGCTGGCAAAGGTCATACCCGTTTCCTTGGACTTGAGCTGAAGCTGCACAATGTGATGGTCTCCTGGGGGGAAAAATAGACACATCAGTGTGTGACTGCTTTGTCAGCCTAGTTAAGCACTGCTGGCCATGCCACCAGCCTGAACCTGGAGCTGTCCCACAGTACCTTGGCTGGTCTGTTCTCAAGGAATATAGAAAGTACAATAAAATCCTTCTGGAGCCCAGTTCTCCAACAGAGTGACCTCTCTGTTGGTGTTGGGATGATGGAGTGCATGTTCACCACTGGAAATTATTGTACCTGGGAGCAGAGTCTGGGCTAGACCATGACAACAGGTCTAGTTCATACTTCACTAATCTCAAAAATATGGTGACTGAAGCCATCAAATAGGAAAGCTAAGCCCAAAGAATGAGTGCAGATGGCTGGAATTCAGAGGCTGTTAAAACAGATTATTCTCCTTAAAATTCTTCCTTGCTTGTGGTTCATTTGATGTTCCCAGAAGGAAAGGGCCTGTGGACATTTCTTCCACATTCTCTCACCCATTAACCCCAAGGTCCATTCCCCTGGTCTTTGGCTGCAAAGAACCCATCTCAGTGTGAGGGATGTCCGATCCATCGCACTTCCAGAAGGATCCATCCATTTCCATAGCAGACCCACGGGAACCTCAGCTCCTACACCCCATCTCCTCCTTCCCACTGCTCCCAAACTGGGAAGTTGGTTGCTACCTCTTCCCACAACACCAAAACCAGTATTCAGAGCCCATCATTGTGGGTAAAGAGTGGGTGCAGTAATTGCAGTAATTTGGTGGGGAACTGACCCACAGTTAATTTGATACTTACTTGGGTGGCCCTTTCTGTGCTATTTACAAAAGGGGATGTAGTGATAGGACAGCAGGGAATGGCCTTAAGCTGAAATAGGGAAGGTTTAGATTAGACATTAGTAAGAAATTCTCCCCTGTGAGGGTGGGGAGGCCCTGGTACAGGTTGCCCAGGGAAGCTGTGGCTGCCCCTGGATCCCTGGAAGTGTCCAAGGCCAGGTTGGACAGGGCTTGGAGCCACCTGGGCTAGTGGAAAGTGTCCCTGCCCATGGCAGGGGGGCTGGAACTGGATGATATTTCAGCTCCCTTCCAACTCAAACCATTATTATTCCATTATTTTCCTCCTTTCCTAAAGACTCACGGATCAATCAGGACAAAGCAAACTGGACAGTCCATCACAAGGTGCAGCCACATGTGCACTCACCCACCTTCAGGCACACGCAGACTCAAACACACATACAGACACTGCACAGACCACACACTTCACTAAAACACATTTTCCTGCCAGTGCTGGGCTCTGCTGCCCATCTGGTGCCGCCAGCTCCGCCAGCTCTGCCATCAACACACCGTATTTAACAACTTCACAGCATCTTCCATGTATTTTGAAGAAGGAAGCAAGGATTGGATGGCCCCAGGGATCAGACATGTGACAGAGCAACACATCCTTTGGTTCCAATCCAGCCCCTGGCTCTGTGTATGGAGCACTTGCTCTGTGCAAGGTGTGGAGCATCAGCTGCTGAAGTTGCTCCAAGCTGCTTCTCTGAAACCACACCACACATAAATCTCTCTCTTTTGTCTTGCCTCCAGCTTCCACTGCTATTTTTGTTTGCTGGTTGATTGTAGCCTGGCCTGGGAGAGATGTCCATACCAAGGAAATAGTTTCTGGCATCTATAAACATGACTGATAACTCAGCAGGACCTGAAAATGGTAACAACCTTCTGGGGGCTTGTTTTGGGACCAAAAGGAGAGCACATGCAGCAGAGATGATGCTGACAGCTCATGTCACTTCATTTTCTGTGGTCTGAGGATGCTCAGAGGCAAACTTACTGTAAATTTTCACAAGAAGCCAAGGACAAGATTGACAGTATCCTCTGTGTCTCACTGAGTGATCAACAGGGCCGAGGTTTTTATAATAAGTCCTTGCAAAGAGCCACGGGTGTTATTGAAAAAAGGGGGAACAAAAAAGGGCAGAAAGTTGTGGGTGGGGGAAGTATCCTTGGAGACAAGGTATTTTTCTGTGCTGAACCACTTTAGGAGAGGGAGCCAGCAGCAAGTCTGGAACAGCTGGAGGCAGTAAAGGCCAGGAGTAGGGAACTGAGCACAAAGACCTAAATCTGGGAGGAACAGGATGAATTTACAGACAGGATCACTCTGGTGTGCAGGACTTTCTGGCTGCTACACGGGATGGGATGTGTTGAGAGCATGTACAGCCTCGTTCCCCAGGTTGTGTAACACCAGCCTGGGCAAAAGGTGAGGGAATATCCCACATTCATGTCTTGCCTTTGCTAAATATATGTAACTGCCACTCGGTGGCAGTCTGAAAACACCTCGTGTCACACACACAAGCACCTTAGGGCAGGTATTGGTGTTGCTGCTCAACACTTGCACAGGTGTGCACACAGAAACACAGGCAAATTCACACAGCTCATGCCACAATGTGCTGCTGGGTAGCTCCACCAGCATCCCACCAATCCCAGTGCTTTCCAGACCCTGCCCTTAGGCTGCTGTGAGCCAAATCCTGCTTGGTGAGAGAGCAGGAGAGGCACAAGGGTGTGGGGTGAGGACCTTCAAACACTCAGGGAGGGAGAAGTGGTGCAGGCAGGGGAGCTGTGGGATACTCACCGTTCTCTGTAATGATCTGAGGCACCTCTTTGGCAGCTGGTGAGATGCACTGGATCTGACTGCCCACCACCAGGCCATCCATCTCTGAAAGGTCCTCGAAGGTGCAGTTGACTCCTGCTGACAGCTCGGGGACGTTGTAGGTCTCCAAGACCAGCTGCAAGCAAAGACGGAGCGAGAGAAGAAAAGATAGAGAGAAAAAAAAAGAAGAGAGAACACTAAGCCAAACAACAGAGCCGGGTCAGCAGGAGAGAATTACACTGGAGAGGTCAGACAAAGAGCCTCTTGCTAGAGAGAGCATCCTCCTTCAACAGAAAGCAGCGATTCGGGAGAGGGGAATCAGTGGAGGGGAAGGGGATCAGATGCCGATGCCGACACAAGTGGTTTGTGGCTGTGCAGGGACAGCTGCACTGCATCCCAGTGCTGGTTGGGTCAGTGGAGGGGTGGGGGAGTGCTCACTATCTGTCATGCAAGTGTCAGGTTAGGCAGGGAGTCTTTGGAGCCAGCAGTGAAGCCCGGGGCGGTGGTGGCCCCAGGGCCCGCGGTTTCTGAGGAAGGTGAACTGCTACTCACAAGAGGCTCTCTGCAGACTCCAGAGAAACTGGAGCGCTCCAGTCTAACTCTCTACGGGCTGCTCTCCCAGCATCAGCAGGTGGGGAGCACTCTGTCACCAAGTTCCTGTGTGAGGAGAGTCTAGTTACAGCCTTCAGTCCACCACAAAACCACCGCTGTCTCTAGAGGCACAGCAAACCTCTCCTGCCCATCCCACCGAAGGAGCAGTTGGCTCTAAGGGACCTGCCATAGGTAAAAAAGCCTCAAAGGAGGGACTGACCATGTTTTTAGCGTTCACAGCCTCTGGCATTGCTGTGTCATTGCTCATGGTTGTGGCAGAAGGAATCTCGTGGCTGGTCTCCAGCATGTCCACACTTTGGAGAAGCACCATCATAGTGCCAACTTCCCAGACCAGCCACCGTCCTGCATCAGAGCCCTCCATCACTGAGGGTCCTGCTCCACTCACCAGATCATGCCTGAACACAGGGAGGCATCCCAGGGGACTTTAGCACCTGCTGATGCCCTAGTAATTAGTATAAATTTAGCATTTCTGTGACCAAACACTAGAGCCAACCACTAGACACAGATGGTCTCCACACTTGCCTCCTCCACGAGCTACCTGAGGCCCCATCTGAGGTGACAGCCACTGAGAAGAGACACAGATGCATGCTGAAGTGTTGTTTCTACCAGTACAAAGAACAGAGGTCAGTCCAGGTGACAAAGCAGGACAGGATGAGAACACAACATAACTCTTTCTGCTCCCACACACTGTGTTTTCCTCATTTAGGGAAAGTTTGGAGCTGTTTCTTCACACCAGGCAACACCAGGGAGAAAGGCTGAGCAGACAGGCCTTAGCCCTGGCTGACATTAAGTCTTTGTGAGAGTAGGTTTTCTTGGTTTTATAGACAATGATCATTTTGGGGCAACGGGAACAGCAATGGGAAAGGTGAATTTTTTGTCTTGGGTGGGGAATGGGAAGAAGCTTTGGATATCTGGATGGATTTAGCACACAGGTTGAGTCCATTCTCCCAGCTCATTGACACCCTGCTGGCAACGGAGAAGGGAAAACTGTTCTGCTCAGCAAGTTGTTTTCTGAGCATGGATGATGCAGAATGAAGGTGTGCCATGCAGAAGATGACACCGGTGGACAGACCAGAAGTGCTTGGCCACAAATTCCATGAGCCAGTGCACACTCTGAACACACAAGAAGTCCCACATCCCAGACTCCTGCTCTGGACCTGCTCCAGTGAGGAAAGCATGGATCCTTTCCCCAGCAAGGAGCTCTTCTCAGAAATCCCAGAGCAGCAGCACTGCACTGAAACAGATTCGGTTAAAATTTTCCAAGCCCCTGTTAGTGCCCAGAATTTAAAAAGATTGGCTGACCACATAATTCTCTGCCTCAGTATCACTGACCCTTTGCCAGAAGCCAAGTGAGATTCCATAAGGATACCACCAGCCATCTGTTTGCTGGTGTTCCCTCCTGGTTTGCCAAGGAGCTCTCTGTGGTGACTGGATGAGCTGAGTCACCAGTTTATCTGAGACTGGGCTGAGACTCCCACCACAATATTCATGCACATTTCTGGGCAACAAATAGATTTTGGCAACTTCTGATCCCAGCAGCTCTGGGCTGTCTCACCCTGGGAGTAACCCAGAGGTAAAGGTCTTTTATTCTGTTATCATTTCCAGTCTCCCTGAGCCAGCCAGTCCCCCAGGATTTATTCCAACATGAAAGAATTCAGCAACTACTGAGAGAATAAGAAAAAGAAACCTTGAACTCCCAGAAGAACAAAGAAGTTAAGATGTCTCAGATCAGTTTTGTTTGAAGCCTAGGAAAGTAAAGTCACAGCAAAGTTAAGAGGCTGAAACAAAGCAGCAATGATTGGACATGTAGGCTTTGAAAGGCTGATTTCATTGTCACTGAAATAGTCCCAGCACTCCAAAATCTTCCACCTGGAAGGTGTCTGGCACCTGCTGCCTGAGCAATTCCATTTGGACCTTTCAGGGTGTGGGGTTAATGACAAACTCACCCAGAGATGGGAGCTTTTAGGGCCTGGATTATCAACTTAATTCCAGCCCAAGCTACTATGGCCAAACCCACAGAGCTCTGGCAGGCTGAATGAAAGGGGTCTGTGCCTCCTTCTTGGAGCATGTTGGTATCTCACCACACAAGGTACTGCTGCCACAAGCCAGGAGAGAAACCACAAGCTGGTCAGACCTTCAGCAGGAGATTTCCTCTCTTAAGCCCAGGAAATGATCAGGATCATCTGCTGCTCTGCCAGCACTCACTGTGTGACTTCGTTGGGTGCTGACCAAGTAACTCAAGGCCATAAGGGTGAAACCTTGTGCTGTGGACAGTCACAAGAGACAGCATAAACCTTGGAAGCCTTTGGTTCCTCTGCACAGCATCCTGCCTCTCTGCTCTGCTGTCCATACTGTGCTGGACCTGCAGCAGGGTGGAGGTTTTGATGGCTTAGAAGGAGATGTTTCCAACCAAAATGATGGGAACTTGGAGCTCACTGAAACTCATGGCTTAGAAGGAGATATTTCCATCCAAGCTGATGGGCACCTGGAGCTCACTGAAATAACTCATGGTACCCCTCATCTGTCTTTCTTCTGGGATGCAATTTCCAACCATGATAATGTTCCTTGGGCTAAAGGCATAAACTAATCCCCGTCCCAGGGAAGCAAAAAGCAACACTGGCTGCACACAACACCTGCAGGGCACAGAATCTCTTCAGACTTGCCCTCAGCTGCTCACAGCAAACAGGGAAGACTATTTCTAGTCCCTTCCTAGACTCCTAGACAGGGGATAACCAAGGCCTCCCATGGCAAACTGCGCCAGAAAAGAAGTTATGGACTCTGGAGAACCTCTTGCATCAAGCTGCCGGTCCTTCCCTGGATCCAGGTGGCACACACCCAGGTCTGTCACACTGCATGGGCAGATTGGACTCGAGGGGGAGGGGACAGGGATTAGCATTCCTCACCAAAACGTTGTACTGGGACACGGAGATGTTGTTGGGATGCACGGTGAGCCGGACGCACTGCTTCATCTCCGAGGCGAATCTCCGCGGCTCGCTGGAGCGCTCGCACCGCTCCTTCCTCGTGCACCTGGGGAAACGGGGACAGAGAGGGACAGGAGGTGATGGGCTGAAGGGTTGGGAATGTCTTAAACGTTGTCAAAATCGTAGAAAGGCTTTTTGTCAAGCTGCAAGGAAGCAACTGCGACCATCGAAGCACAACCCCCCCCCCTCCAGTGCCTCCTGACTGGAATTTGGATTGTGACTGGGGACTTGAGGTGAGATTGCTGTCTGATCATCTCAGCTCTGAGGAGAAGTAAACAAGGCCCAGGGGGTGGTGGAGGAGAAGGGTTTTGGGGGTGTGATGGTGAAATCCCTCCATGCCAAACCAAAGCAGTAACCCCTTGCTCCGGAAAGGCCACGTACACATGGGACATTAACCTGAGAGGCAGCTGAGTAGGGTCATAAACCATCAAAGACCCCCAAAATGCCCCCCAAACTCATTCTTGAGGCCTCCCACCACCAGAGGACTGCCTGTCACAAGAGACTGCAAAGCTTCACCCCCCCACCAGGGGGATATTAATCCAGTGGACTCTCTTTTTTGGGACTGTCACCACGAAGAAGACCAGAAGAACCAGACCCACGGGATGCCACCGGGTTACATGAAGTGATGATACATTTTCTATTTAAATCTCTCTCTCTCTATCATTCCCTTTCTTCTCCCCCCTTGCCCCTTGTTCTTATTTTTTTCCATCTCTCTCTGTCTCACATTTACCATTAAATAAAACCCCATAGTACTGACTTTGGCATTTGGTCTCATTTGTACCTTAATTCAGGCAGAGGCATTTCTAATAGTTTTAATAACTGGATCATAACACAGGGTTAACACAGAGTCAGGCTGGGAGGGTGAGGACAATCCTGGGACATGGGAGGAGCAACAGCTTTGGGTGGAAAGTCACCTCTGTACTCTCTGGGACTACACTAGATGGGCAACTCATGTCCTGGAGCGCTCCAATTCATAGAATCATAGTCAGAGGATATCCTGAGTTGGAACAGACCCACAAGGATCATCAAATCTGACTCCTGGCCTTTCAAAAGGACAACCCCAAGAATCCCACCATGTCCCTGAGAGTACTGACTCCTGTGCCAGCAGACATGAGATTGCTCAGCAGGCTGGGGAGTTGCAAGGACACCGTGAAAAGAGGGAGGGTGATGGGTGGAAGCCCCAGCAGCTACAGCATAACCTTCCCTTGGCCAAACCCACAGCCCTGAAAACTCTCTTGTTGAAGGGCAATGGGACATCTTAGGATGTCCTTGTAGAGAAGCTGCTTTTTGGCCCTGCTGAGGATGCTCCACTCCTGTGGCACCTCTGGGCTGTTGGTCCCTCTCTTGAGGGGATGGGGTCACACTCGAAGCCATTGCCCAGCAGCTGCTAAATAGTCCCTGCAGACTAAGGAGCTTTTGGTATCTGGTTTGAAAATGCCTGACCAGAAGTGCTGAGGGGTTGAATCTTAAAACTTCTGGTGTTCCCAATCAGCGGCAGTTCAGCAAGAGAGGTGGGTGCACACACCTGGGCTGCACAGGCCCTCAGAGCTCACACCACCCACTCACTGCTGGTGCTTTCAGTCCTGTCACTGCCTCTCTTCTCACCTCTCTGGTGTAAACACAAGCCCAGCAATGTGAATTAGCAGCTTTTTGCCCTGTTTCCATCCAGCCTTGCGTTTGCTTAACGTGAACCACATCTGTATTTCACCCCACGTGCACTGCCCAAGGCCATTGCTCCAAGGGAGGTGTCTGCCTGGAAATCCGTGGGGTTAATCCAAAAGGACAGCTCCAACTGCATGCCAATTACCTTTTGCCATTAAGTTAATGTTATGGACTTGCAGAGGGTGTCTTCAATGGATTTTGTTATTAGCAATGCTATTACCCCCCATTAAAATCAGCTATAAAGACTAAGTGTGGCTGTTAAATTATTCACCTGCTTCCAGACTTCAGAGTTTTAGTTGTGAGAGCACGTGGGGGCTGCTGAAGCTGTAGCTCCAAGATCACTCTTCAATGTCTTTGTTCCCTGGAGAAGAGACTGCACCTACCTGGGGATTTGCAGATGAGGACCCATGGAAACACGTGCAAAAAAACCCTCAATATATGGGTAACCATAATATTAAAAATCTTGGGGTGACCTAAAACTTTAGGGCTTGGCTTCTCTCTGGTGTCTGACACCAGATAAAATGAACACCCCAACTTCAAACTATAATTTCTCCATCTTTCTGGTAGAGGAAAGTTGTGCATTTCCAGAGGCAGGAGTCATAAAAGGAGATCTCTGCCGTTCTCAGCACGCTCTGGGTTTGCTCTGCAGGTCTGAGAGAGCAAGAGCAGCACTGCAGCTCCTGCTCTCTGTTCCCCAGGAGTCTCCACCCCATTAACTCTCCTGTAGTGCCTCCACATGCTGGATCAGGAATTTTAAGCGGGCATTCTCCAGAGGGCTGGACCAATATCTGATTAACTGCCCCCAAAATTGTGAGTCCCCTATGGTGGTATGAAAGCCAAGTGGCAAAATGCTGACCTGAGATTTTTCTAAGCACTTCCATAAAACAAACAGCCACAGCAATCCCATGAAAGCTCTGCAGGGTGTGGGAATTCTTCTCCTGAGAGCAGCCTGGAAGGAAAACCCTTTTTGGTCTTGTGAACACACAAGCACCCAAATTGTTCAAGATGTCCTTCTGCCTCCCTTTTATTTCCTCCACCTGTAGCACGACAGAAATATCTGGATTTTCTAAAATTTAATGGGCAGATACCCAGGCTCAATTCAAATCTATGGATGTAGATTATTCATCTAGGAATAAGGTCTGTATTCCTAATCCCATCACTGAGCAGGAATATAATAATCCACATATTATCTTGCTGTTTACAGGTTATACATATTTAGGACATGTAACTTCTGAGACCAAGAACTCACTCTATATTTGATTGATGTGTCTTGAAGCCTTAATATCTGTCGTAGGGCATTTTGCCATCCAAATAATAATGAAATTATGAAAAACCAAACTAAGCCTGGTTTTAATAAAATGTTAAAGTTGCAGTGTCAGGGTCTCAGGAATTAGGGACAGCCAGGCTGAAAGGAGCTTCTGCACTTCCAATTCTTCTCCCTGCACTCCCACACTGAAAGCTGGACTTTAATTAGAGGATCACAGGTTATTATTCCTTTCTTCCACGGTGACCTCAATTCTCCCACTTCCCAACTTTTGACTTCAACTCTCTGACTTTTTCAATGGTATTTCTCAATTTAAAAAACCCCAAACCACCCAACTGTGCCTGTGCTTGAGTCTGATGATGGGGGAGTTCTGCCCAGCTGCCTCTGGGTCACCAGCAGGGTTCAGGCTCCGGGGTCAACATCACAGCAACATAATTCCCCCAGGGAACTGATCCCAGCTGCTGCTGAAATCAAGACTAAAGGAATGCAGCTGCCTGCCAGTGGGTTTTGCAGGTTTGTCCATGGAGGAGAGAGGGATGAGGGCTCTTCTTCAGTGTCTTGTCCCCATGGTCTCTGCATCTTCTCCTTGAACACCTTCTCTATCCTGAGCTGGAGCAGAAAGAGCATCCTGTGGGTTGACACACCACACTCTCCCAAGGTGTGTGCCCAGCACCTGCAGCTGAGGTTCCTCAGAGGCAAAACATGGTGGATTTTTCCTGTGGTGGATTACCCTGAAGGAGGGAGGATTTAGGCTGTGTATTAGGAAGACATTTTTTGCTTTGAGAATGGTGGGGCACTGGCACAGGTTGCCCAGGGAAGTTGCTGATGCCACATTCCTGGAAGTGTCCAAGGCCAGGTTAGACAGGGCTTGGAGCAACCTGGGCTAGTGGAAGTTATCCCTGCCCATGGCAGGGGGTTGGAATGAGATGATCTTTAAGGTCCCTTCCAATCCAAACCATTCTGTAATTCTGTAATTCAGGGGAGCACAAAAAGGTGCCTGCCATAAAGCTTCCAGCCTTCCTCTATGCTGCCAAAAAACGTTCTGCCCTCCCCCAGGAGCGGGGTGAGACAGCACAGAAAATTGTTTCAGCGTGTGCAAAGCAAAGTGCTGCCCTCCAGCACCAGTCCCAAATCCCTGAGTGGTGGAGGCTGAGATGCAGAAACAAATGTGACAAATCACCCAGCTGCTGAAGGCACTGCCCAGAGGGGACACTGCAGCCCCACAAGTTCAGCAAACCGTAAATTAAGGCAAAAGGGACTTTTAATAAATAAGTACCTCCAGACACAAGTGCCCCCCTCATGAAAGTGGTCACCTGAGCTGCCTGCACTCAGACTGTGAGAGGGGTAATGAAATATCCCGACCCCAACCCATCCTTCCTGTTGTCTCTGTAGAGAGTCAGGGTGTATTTTGGGCTCTGAGAGATTCCTGTGACTCTGCTCTGCTCTCATCTGGTGTGTCTACCATGGTTTATGAAGAAAAAAATACCTTGTACTGCCAATAACTGTTTTGCTTTAATAAAATCCCCGTAGCTGCAACATGCTGGGGATGTAAACGTGCAGAGATCACTTCCTGTGCCATACACCCTAATTCCCTGCTATTCATGCTATAATTACCTGATGTGTAACTCCCACCCAGTGGCATCACATTACACTTAAGGCATCTAAAAGAGCATTTCCCACTCCTGAACTTATTTGAATAAGATTATGGTGCAGAGGCTGCACTTCTCTGTGTGTCTTAATAGCAGCTGCTATTTCATTACCAGCTGCTTCTCTCACAATTCCAAGTGTCCTGCTTTGTCCAGAACCATTAGTATGAACACTAAGAAGCTGGTCCTACCACTGAACCATGAGGAATGTTATTTCCTCCTCATCTCCCATTAAGAATAAATCCTGCTAACACTAACCCTCTGTTCACCAGCCACTACCCAATTATTTTAATAATGTTAAATTAATGCTTTGTGCTTCTACAGGGTCTCTCATCCGAGGATCTCCAAGGGCTTTGCCTGGAGCTAATTAAACTTCATGATACCTCAGTGAGGTTGGAATATTACCAGGCAGAGACAGGAAAGTGAGGCACAGATGTGGTTGTGCCAGGGAGCAAGAGCAACTCCCAGGTCTCCTGAGGATGAGATGAAGGTCCTGTTTTGGTGCCCAAGAGATCATGGCTTAATCCCAAGGACCTAAAGCAACTTGCAGGAGCAAACACAGGCCCGAAGAGGAACTTGGTGCTGTTCTACCTTTGCAGTGAGATGGTTCTTCTGCCTTGCCAGGGCTTGGTCAAGGCAAGTCCTGACTCACTCCACCACCTCCAGGATTTGTCCCTAAATGTCCAAAGTTAGGAGCCCAGATATCTCTGGAGAGGCTCAGTACAGACACAAGATACACCTGGATACACCAGGTAAAAGAAGGATTTGGTGGGGTATGTCTATACCTGCAAGCTCTTTGTTTTCCCTATGAACAGTGTGGAAAAAAGGACTGCCAGCTGGGGCTCTGGGCAACCTGGTCTAGTGGAAGGTGTCCCTTCCCATGGCAGGGGTTTGGAACTGAATGGTCTTTAAGGTCCCTTCCAAACCAAACCCTTCTGTGATTCTAAGGCATGTGTACCATGGACATTCTTTCACCTGCCTTTGCCTCTCAGTGAAGACACATCTCCATCATCCTGTTGTAGGAGAAAAAAACCTAAATCAATACCCTGAGCCCCCACACATAAAGCTCCTCAACCCCCAAAAATATGACTTTCATTTTTCAATCTGACCTCTTTTTGGTTGTATTTTTGTTTCCCTCGTGCCTAACCTAGTGGGGCCTTGATCCTTGCTGCCCCCTCACCACCTGGGCTCTGGGCTAATGGGGGTAAAGTGGCTGGGAACACAACATCTGCAGGGGGTGGAGATTGGGTCAGGAAGCTGAAGGTGGAAGGAAGATGTCTTCTGACTTTGCAGAAGGTAAGAACAGGGAGAAAACTGGGGGACAGGTGCTGCTTGCATGAAGAAGGGAGCAGGGGAGTTGCAAGTGCTGATTGAGGTCACAGAATCACACAATGGTTTGGGTTAGAAGGGACCTGAAAGATCATCTGATTCCAACCCCCTGCCATGGGCAGGGACACCTTCCACTAGCCCAGGTTGCTCCAAGACTCATCTAACCTGGTCTTGGACACTTCCAGAGATCCAGGGGCAGCCACAGCTTCTCTGGGTAACCTGTGCCAGGACCCCCTCATCCTCACAGACAAGAATTTCTTCCTGATATCTCATCTAAATCTATTCTCCTTCAGTTTAAGGCTATTCTCCCTTATCCTGTCCCTCCAGGCCCTTGTCCCCAGTCCCTCTCCAGCTCTCCTGGAGCCCTTTTAGCCCCTGGAAAGGGCTCTCAGGTCTCCCTGGGGCCTTCTCTTCTTCAGATGAATCCCCCAGCTCTCCCAGCCTGGCTCCACAGGTGAGGTCATCCCCCATGGGAGCAGTGGGGTGGCACAAGTGCCTCCAAAGGGGATATTTCTCTGCCTCTTACGCTTCTAGTCCATCTCTCCACTCCATCACTACTTGAAATGCCTGAGTTTGCTTTGGGTGGCTCCTGATTTCTCAGCAGAGGGGAACCAGAGGAAGGTTGGCAGAGCTGTAGATGCTCTTCAGACCTGAGCCAGAGCATCCCTGCAGCCCCCATTTCTCACACCAGGATGGAGAGATGCTGCACAGAGAGCTCTGGAGACCAAAATCTCTGGAGTCATTCATTACCCAAACTACTCCCCAGTCCCATGAGCCTTGGGCTTTTCCCTTTCTCATACCTGCCAGTGAGGCAGCCACTTGTGATAATCCTGGAGGAGAAAGCCAAGGAGGGAGTTTCCCTATCTCTTTTTTGTATTTTATTTTCCTTTTTTTTGGTGGAAATAATGCAGTCAGAAAATCAGCACATAGTCCTGACTGAACCTTTCTTGTTCATAACTGTTGAAAAAGGAGATTTGGATTCTCTTTCCTTTTTCTTTCTCATAATTTCCCGAGAAGCAGACTAAAATATCTGAAATTTTTAATATGAGAAAAAAAAAAGTCAGTTTTCTGGCAATGGAAAAGGTCTTATCTACAAGTTTGCTAATTAATAACAAATTTCAAGACAAAAGAGTGGTGATTGGATCTGACCAGAAATTCCTGCTCAGAACAGAGCAGTTGGAGTTGTTTTTTTTTTTTCCCCAAATGGCAATTAGCACACTACAAAAAATTTTAATGCAGGAAATAATACCATAAAAAATAAATTTCTAGAACTAAATTCCAAAGAAATTAATCCCTTTTGGAGAAGACTCCCCATTTGATGTACAGCAATTTTCTTTTGGCTGCTTTTGCATTTCAAGGCTCATTGTGGCCACTCAGGTGGGTTTGTAGGGAAGAAGAGGGACACGGAGCACCTGTGCTTGGTGGCAAAGCAGAGAGACAGCTCAGTGGTTTGGATGACACCCTTCCACCTCCTCCAAACAGGTAATTTTCCAGCATCACTGTTTTGCAAAAGGGTTTGACATTTCAGCTTCCCTTTCTGATTCCAAGGGGTGACATTTCCCTCGGGGGATAAATTCTCTCACCCTTGGATTGAATCGCTCCAGCCACCCCTTCCTTCCACCTTCCCTCCAGACCTGGGAGTGGCAGGTGGGATTCACAGCAGCAAGGGGAGGTCTCCAGGGCAGGATGGGCTATTTTGATGGGATGGTATCCCCATTTTCATCCCCAACCTATTCATTCCTAGGCATTTTTTGGTGTAGGGTCACTCTCACTGGGTTCCTCAGATTCTGCAAGATGGACATGTTGTCCCATCCCACTCCTCACCTCTTCCCAGTTGTGTGTTTTTAGCTCAGGCACAATTCCCATTTTTTCTCACCTCTCTCTAGGTCTTCCCCTTAAAATTCACCCTGTGACCTTTTCTTCTCCTCAGATTATTTATCTGCTTCCTTCACTCTTATCACCACCTCCAATGGTCTCCTTGTCCCAGTATACTGGATAGATAAATCCAAGAAGAAAATTCAGGAGGAAGATAGAGAGGATGACAGGAAACTCTCAGGGAAATCTGATTTAGGTGTCAGTTTGAGGACCCTGACTAGCCCAAATGGTCCTATCTGTTGTGGATCAAGACAGGCTAAGACAGAATGATTTTCCATTTCTTCCATCTCTTCATCTCCAAGGGGAAATCTGAGATCTCCCAGCCCAGCCAGAGCCCACAGTGAGGTGGCTGTTCCAGCAGGTGCCTGGTAAGAGTCAAACTGAACAGGGTCCTGCATCCCCAGCTCAGCCCAGACCAACAAACTGGGAATCTGAAATCTAGCAGGGGGTGCAGGCACAGCCCAGTAGCAGCTCTCCTTGTTCCCAAAGGGAAGGATGACTTGTGGCTGCCCCATCCCTGGAAGTGTCCAAGGCTGGATTGGATGGGGTTTGGAGCAACCTGGGATAATGGAAGATGTCCCTGCTGATGGCAGGGGATTGGAACCTGATGATCCTTAAAGTCCCTTCCAACCCAGGCCATTCCACGATTCCTACAAAACGAAATAACAGAAAGAATGGCTGTTCCTCAAAGCCTTTGATCTTGTACCACACCAGCATTTCTGTCCTGGGAAAAGCTGGAGCAGGTTCAGAGCCTGGTGATAGGGAGACTTCTGGCATCACTGCAGCACCGTGGGTTTCCCTCTACACAAAGCCAGAATTTATGGCAGTGGGTCCCATTTCCCAAACAGCTGTGAGCTGATGTCCCACCAGTGTCCCAATCCACTTCACATCCATCACCCAAGAGTCCCTGTTCCTGCTCGGAGACAGGAGGGGATGTGTTTTCTTGAAGACCAGGTGGGTCTGAGATGCCTTTTGCGAGGTGATCAGCAGAGGGAGCTCGGTGGAAGCCAAGAGCAAACCCTCAAATGGCATTTTTATCCAGGACTGGGGACAGGAGTCCGGGAAAGGGACTGCAGGACACAGAGATCCGTGGCTCTGGGAGGCTCTAGAGATCTGACTCATCTAGTTTTGATGCTCTGAATCAGTCTCATTAGTCTGGTCCCTCTTTCAGGATGAGATCCAACATGACAGCTTCATTTTTTATTGGGGAAAAGCATTTGATTTCCCAGTTGGAAAGAAGGGTGAGACAAGAACAGAGCAATTAAAGGAATCTGGGGATGGAATAAGAGGCTTGTTTTGCCAAAGTCTGGCCAATGTGCAGAGCCAGTTTTGTGTCTCCTGAGATGGCTTTATCACCAGGGGGGAGCAAGGCTGGGGAAAGAGGGAGCAGCTGAAATTTGCCTTTCCCTCTGCCAGAGCCAAAGCAATTTTCTGGCCAGAGCCAGGAAAAGGGAGGAGATTCAGTCCCACTCACATGTAAAGTTTAAGGTCAGTTTTAGCAATGTTTTGACATTTCCAGGCTCCCCCGGGGTCCTAAGAATAGGGATGCCATAAATGTCGAGACTCAGACATAATTGACCTTAAACTTTATGTGGTCATGTGGAGAATACCCCACTCCCTCCCTGTCTTCTCCTTCTGGCCTCCAGGTTGCCCAGAACACAGCTGGAATTTCGCTTTCCCTGGCATCAGGGAGTTAAATTTTACCCACTGCCCAAAACACTCCATTCTTGACAGAAAGGCAGGAGATGCTGCAGGAAAAGGGATAAATTTGAGCTGAGATAATGCAGAGGATCATTCCTGGGAAACCTGTCCTGGCAGTGAGAGGAGGGAATTTTTTTCAGTAAATTCGTGTGGTTCTGAGGAAGGAGTTGGATCCCTGTTTACATCTTTGTCTCTAACCACAAACAGGCTCATCTCCCAAAAACCTGCTCTTTGGACATCAAAGATGAGCTGGGGAAAGGGAGAAGTAGAAGCAGTGGGGTTTTTAATGGGTGGCATTTGTAGACCAAGAGATCTGGGGATTCTTCCAAAGAGACATGGAAGAGGTAACTCAAGAAAGCTGAAATTCACTCTTTGAAGCTTTACATCTCTCCAGGGCAATTTTTCAAGCCATGAAAAGTTTCAGACCATTAACCAAAGCTCACCCCCAATGTCCCAGCAGGGCAGCACTGGGGGGAAAGACCAGAAGTCCATCCTTTTTCTTAGGCTGCAGTTCAGGGAGGGAAACGTTTCCCTGCCAAAGCTGCCTCTTCCCACTTGCCTACTGCTCCCACCACCACCCTGTCACTTGGCCAAGAAGAGGGAGGCTGCTAATTGCTCTGCCTGCTAATCTATTCTAATGCATGGTAATAGAAGCTGAGTTTCTGCCCTGATAACCCTCCTGGTTTATGCAGCAGAACGACTATCCCCCCCTGCCCATCCCTTATCTCTGTCCCCAGGTGGGCTCCTCCCTCCATCCCCACAATTGTCTGAGCCCACCCCCGGAGCCCCATGGGGGCGTGGGTGCAAGGGATTTCCTTCTCCAGCTCCCGCCCTACAAAGCCAAACACTCCATAAACAGCATCCCCCCCCCCAACACACACACACACACACCCCCTGCTTTGGGGGATTTCACGCCCCTTCCCCTCGTCCCCCTCCCCAAGTTTTCCAGAGCTGCGGTTTGTCTTGGCCCTGCTAATCTTGCCTGGGGGAGGCTGGGTTGGTGCATCAAATGCAACCTGCTCCTCAGCCCCAACATGTGAACAAAGGGTCAGAGGTGGCCCCAAGGACCAGCCCGGCTCGTGCATGGCTGGGGTGCAGCCAGGGACAAGCGATTTGTGTGGACACACCTTTGTGCCTCCGCTGTTGGATGGATCCCTGAGGAGGGTTTTGATGGCTCATTCAAGCCTGAGATGAACAGGAGCATTTCTCATGCAAATCCCTGGAAACTTGGAGCCTTTTGTCCAATGAAGAATTGGAAATCGTTTGCTGGCTCAAGGGGAGGAGAGTGTGGAAATGAGGGAGGGGGTCTGTGGAAGGTGATGTTGAAATACACCCCTCAGCTGGGTGTGTTCTGCTTGACAGACAGGCCGTGTTCCTCCAGGAATCACAGACTCATGGAAAGGTTTGAATTGGAAGGAACTTTAAAAATTATCCTGTTCCAAAACCCCTGCCATGGGCAGGAACACCTTCCACACTTCCAGGTTGCTCCAAGCCCCATCCAACCTGGCCTTGAACACTTCCAGAGATGGGGCAGCCACAGCTTCTCTGGGAAACCTGTGCCGGGGCCTCACCACTCTCACAGTCAAAAATTTTTTCCTAATATCTAATCCTAAGTCCTTCCCTGTTGTAGAAGCAACCTGAAAAAAAGCCATCCTGCATGTTTGACATGTGGGAGGACGGGTATCACCTGCCTCCATCCACTGACCTCTTCCAACCTCCTGCAGGGGTCAAAGACATGAGGAAAGAATGTCTCTGAAGCTGCAGGGCCTCTGCTTTGCTGTCCCTTAAATCACGGCCCTCCAAGGCCTTTTGCTGCTGAACTAACCAGGCACAACATGAGCCTGGTAGCTTAAAGCAGGAGGAGAAACTCAGAGCACAAAATAACAAGCAGGAGGAAGAATTCCAGCCAGAGGCAGCCAGTGCAGAGCACTGAGGTGGTCCACGAGAAAGAAATCACAGGAATCTGCCTGGAATCTGCTTTCTCACACTTGCCCATAAAAGACTGAGCTTGAAATGAAGATGGAAAAACCCCTGAAGACTCAGCTGAAGGCTACCTGAGTAATACAAGCTTCTGTCCCTGAGGAGGCAGGAAAATAACTTTCCCCACGCTGAATTCACTTACAGCCATTTGAAAGAAAATTAAAAAAGAAAAAAGCGAGAGAAAGGGAACAAAGTTGCCAGATAAGGCAAGTAATTAATGAACAAAATTACTTTTCCCAGAGAGCATCCTATCATGGTGCTTCCTATTCATGCTAATAATATTTGTGAGTGTCTTCCCCAGAACCTGGGCAGATAACACCTACGCTCTGCCATGCTCCTACATGCTCTCCTCTGCAAGGGCTGAGGCAAAGAATTTCTTCAAAAGGGCTGAAGTTCTTTGTTCATGGCCTGATTCAGAACATCAGCCCTGAATTCTTCGTGGGAGCTTCTCTAGAGTAACTCCTAAGAAATTAATTTGCTTTTTTCCCTGTCGCTGCAGCCTAAATGGCAAATATCTGTTGGGAAAGATGATGGGAGGTGCCCATGCCTTCAGAAAGGTGAAATTTGGAGTGTGCTGCTCAGAAATCAGGGCTAATCCCAGCCAGTGGTCCTGAGGTTGCCTCAGGGATCACTGCCAAGGCTGCAGTGAGACCTGGAAGTCCAATGAAAAGGGTGGGAGAGTTTGGTGCCACTTCATCCTTGTCTCTTAAAGGTCAAACAGGGCAGGAAAACTGCACACAAGGAGCACAACATCATGTCCAAAGAGGTTAGCTGGGAGGCTGGGGAGCCATGAGAATACACTGTAAGGGGTCCCTCACTTCTACAGATCCTGAATCACTGCCAGGCTCAGCCAGCATGTCATTAATTGCTCTTTTGCTGCTGGCAGCTGCTGTCCTGACTTGGGGAAGCACAGCAAGAAACAGAGAAAACATTTCCACAGGACAGACAGATCTTGATCCAAATCTTGACCCCTCACCTCTAGAAACCCCTTGCCCCAAGCAGTTTTACCCAGAAAGGTGCAGGGCATAGAGGACCCCACAGAGTTTCTCAAACCACACTCTCCCAACTTTTGACCTTCATCAATGTCTCCTTTTTCATGTCACTGTTCAGCTCCTTCCCTTTCCTCCTCCTCCTGCCCACGTGCCTCCATCCATCTGCCCATGTCCCCCAGCAGCAGAAACAACATGTGCTGTGACTCTGGTTATTTGTTGCTGGCAGAGACAGTTCCTCCCTCCAGCTCTAAACTTTCCCCGTGCTCTGCAGCAGCATAATTGGCAGCCAGAAAAACCACAGGATAGCACAGAGAGAATTACATTAAGTCCCCATTACATGCAGACCTGGAAAGGGAGGTCTCCAGCTGCCCCAGAGCTCTGGTTTAAGAGGAGAGACTCTGGGCAGCAAATTAAGTCTCACTGGGAAAAATAAGCCAAGGAACCTCTCAGCCCAGGCTTGGCTTTCTCTGTGAGGTGGGATTTGCTGCACCCATGGAATTCCACCAACTCCCCTCCTTCAGGAGTCTGAAGCTTCAGATCCATCTCTAAGGTATTTGTTTCTTTGGAGCAAGGGAAAAGCACGGGTTGAGGTGGATGTGCATCCTTCAACAGGTGAACTGTCTCAGAGATGAGAAGTAAAGGAGAAAATGTGTTGACATGGTAGTTTTCAGACCCTCACATGGTGGATGCACAGGTTTTTGATCAGAGCTAGAGCCTACCAACCACTTAAGTCAGCATTTCACCTCAACTCTGACTAAAATAACAATAAAAACGCTGCTCAGAGTATCCCTCATCCAGACTTTAACAGCTCAGCCTTCTAGGAAAGGGAAATTGGGGGACAGAATAACAAGAGGAAAAATAGAGCAAGAAGGATTTTAATTTTAGTCTCTGCCCAAGCTGAAAAGTCAGAGAACAAGCTGAGTTCCTCTCTTCTTAAGCCTCTTCTCTCTACTGAAGACTAAGGGATACATCAGGCAGCCTGAGCTCCCTCACAGTGGTTGCTGAGCCACCAAGGAGAGCAAGCTGGCTCTGCAGAGAGATCTGGAGTTGAGGGAGGATCCACCCAGAGCCAAGCCATGAGAAACAGAAGGACCAGGATTCAGAAAACCCTAAAAATGATCCTTTCTCCATCCCTCTGGATGGAGAATTATTCTCCAGCTCCTAGTCTGGTTTAAGACACCCCGCTGAGCCTGCCCCTCGCCCTGGAAAGCACTCCCTGACCCCAGGCTTCACCAGAGATCCCAGCTAACATTCCAGCTGCAAGGAAAATGCCATTGGCATGTGATGTATGAATTTCCTCTCATCTGTGCATGGCTGGAAGGGATGAGTTAAACACTGAAAAATTGCTGTGCTCTGTGAATGACCTCCATCAGGCCGGGCTGTCAGAGGCACAGCACCAGAGCCATTCATTATACATTCCAGGTGTCCATCTCCCATACTCATTTCCTAGTTTCCTTCCCTTTAAAAGCACATAATTTCTGGAGAAAGCTTGCATGGTGCTGCTCACTGGAAACTTCTGGGAATGCTGGGGGAGCCAAACAGCCAAATTGCACTGGTGGATGGGATGGGAGCAACTATGGGAAGGTGTTATTCCTTCTGGCTGAACAGTGCACAGCAGTGCTGCAACACAGGCTGGGATAGCATGGATCCAGCGTGGGAAGATGGTTGGAAAAGGCTGGGAATGCTGAAGGAGGTAGGAATTCAAGTGAAGCTTCATGATGTTGTCTTTCATGCACAATCCACCCATATGAGACATTTTCTCCCAGTATGATAAATTGTGGTAGACAGGAGTCAAACTACATCCCTGAGGAGCTAATGAGTCCTTCTAGACTTGAGGTCCTTCAGGATCAATATCCTAGCCAAAATCCTGGATTCAAATTATCCATCTTATGGGTTGGTGACAGCCCTCAGGCTTTTAGTTCCAGATCCCAAGTTTTAGTCTCTTCTCCCAGATAATAGGTGATAGGACAAGAAGAAATGGCCTCAAGTATAACCAGGAGAGTTTCAGGCTCAATATTAGGAAAAATTTCTTCACTGAAAGTGTGGCTAAGCATTGGAACAGGCTTTCCAGGGAAGTGGTGGAGGCACCACCCCTGGAACTGTTCAAGAAATGAGTGGATGTGGCCCTTGGCTTTATGGCTTAGTGGGCATGGGGGTATTCAGTCAAAGGTTGGATTTGATGATCTTGGAGGTATTTTCCAGCCTTAATGATTCTATGATGTCCCAGCATTGGAGAAGCCTTGGACCAGAGTTTATACTGCAGATATGTCCTCGGGAGCTGGACTGGCAGATCCAGAACACAAAGGGTGCTTGGTGCAGGCTCTGACCCACCCCTTCCCCTGCCCCTTTCCCTGTGTATCCATCGCCACAGCCCGGGGTGTTAAGTGTTATTTGAATCAGGTGCTGTGCATGAGGTGCAGGTGTTATTATTCACACCACTGGTTCCAATGAGATTATCCAGTCTAATGGAGCAGCTTGCATGGACCTCCTCTAAGCCTGAATTTTCACTGTCAGAGAATCCCCAGTCAAGTGGAAAATTAGAAGAAGAAGGGAAGAGAAGGTTGTGGAGGGGAGAAGGGGGGGGGTGATTAAGTTCTCCAGAAATTAATTCATAACTAGAGAGATGGAAATAATAACTCCCCAAGCCCATGGACAATCCCCAGCAAACACATTTCAATTTGGAAGCCCAGCTTTGCTGCCGTTGCATCGTTTGCTTTCTGGCTCCTGCTGCTTCACTGATTTAATTTTCCACCCAAGGTGTTGACTTTGTCCTGGAATTGTGGTTCCTGCTTTCTCCCTGCCAAGGTTGGAGCAGCTCAGAGCTCCCTCACTACCCCTGGTCACCCAACCTGCAATGCCTGGTGTTGGGCAGGTCCCGTGGAGAGCACTGGATAGAAGGGAGGGTAGAGCTGCAGTAACACCCTGGGGAAGAGACATGAGGAAAGGAAAGGCTGGGAAATAAAAAGAGGAAAGGAAGGAAGGAGCTCACTTTTTAGTTTTCTTTCATTTTTTTTTTCATTTTTTTTTCACAGGAATGGACCCCAGCACTCAATAGGTTCAAAATATTCATGTCTCTTGGGTGTATTGTGATCCCCCACACTGTCCAAGGGCAGGATTTGGTCAAAGCCCCTGGTCTGTAAAGCTGTTGGGTGAAGCAGCTTCCAGGCATAGTTGGATATTCAACTCAGAGACATCAGGGCTTGTCTCCTCAGTGATACACAGAGAAGCTTTGTCCCCAGTTGTCAGAGTGCAGGTTCATAAATGGTTTCTTATGTCAAACCATGTCCTCAACCATCCAAAACCCAAACCTGTTTCCCAACAACTTTGTGGACCTTGGAAATGGCAAAACAGCAGTGCAGAGCTTTTGGTCCCAATATGCAACCTGGTCTAGTGACAGATTCCAACCTCCTGTGGCAAGGGGCTTGGAACTAGATGGGCTTTAGAGCCCCTTCCAACCCAAACCATTCTGTGACTCTGTGCCAGGACCATGGGTCCAACTGAACACCAGTTAATGGGCAAGAAGTTGGGACATCAGGCTGAATGGCAACAGGGGACATCAGCTCTCCAGCTTACCCCCTCCATCTCAGGGGTTTCTGGGCACAGAGCCCTTCTCAGCTGCTTGGCAGGGTCTGCACACGCGGCCGCCCCGGAAAGGCCTCGGAACGGGGCTGGAGAGAGTTAACAACTGTTTACCTGATTCCCCAGCGCAGGTTGGCGAAATGTTACTGTTTCCCAGAGGCACCAAACATAATTTTGCCTTAAAGGTTAATAGTATTCGACTCACTGAGGGGAGAAACGAGTGTTTAGAAAGCCCTTTCCTTCGATCTCAGCCTGCTGCATTTCACGTGGTGCCCAGGGCTCCGGCCATCGAGGGGAACTGGCCTCTCCTGCCCAAAATCCTGTTCTCCCTCTCTTCCCTCCCTGACAGCCAGCAGTTCTGTTGGCAAGAAAGGTCTCCTCCCAGGGATTCAGAAGTTTCCAGCACTGAATTTAAATTAAAGGCACTACCTGTGACCTCAGGCAAGAGTGAGCCCCTCGCTCGTGAAATGCAAGTGGTACCTCTGTGCTTTGTGGGGATTTATTGACCTAACTGACAACAAAAGCACAAAAAATAGAGAAAAAAACCACCTAATCCTTGTGGCAGGGGGAAAACTGAGAGTCCTCACAACCAGAGGCTGCCCAGGAAAACCTGCCCTGAGCCATCCCACCCCTCACTGAGTCGCTGACCCTCTCCAAGGACACCCTCAGCAGCGCTTGGGGGTACAGTTGTAGGTCAGAGGATGCTCCCACAGCTGCCAGGCAGTTGGTGACTGGGAAGATGCTTCCATGGGGAAGCTTATGTGCTTTAGGCCTCTCCCAGGATGCTGGAAAACAAGGCTGCTCCTAGTTCCTGTGTAAATATTCCAGTTGCTGTGATCCACTTGCTTTCTGCAGCCACAGAGGCTTTAGCTCAGCTCCAGGCTGTTTGATCTGAGAGTGTCTCATCAGCCAGACACTGTCTGGGTCCTCCTGGGTTTGAGTGTCTTACTGTTTATTGTGGAGCCTGTTTTAGGGTGGGTTTTTCTGGTCCCTATCTGACAGCTCAGATTCAGTCCTCCCAGGTTGCATGAAAACCAGGGCCAGCACTTGGATCCTGAGGCTCTTGGTGGGTCTCTCTTCAGACTTCCTTCCAAAAACAGCCTGCCAGGTCAGCTGTGGGGATACCAGGCTGGCCTGGATGGATTTAAGACTGTGTTTAGTTGCCAGTGTGAGTCTGCAGCACTCATGAGACTCAGAGACCTTCTGCTCCAGTCTTGCTCTTCTTGCTCCTGGTCTCTGGTTCCTGCTGTGTCCAAAAGCCTGGGCCTGGCATCAGTCACGTTTAGGTTGGACATTAGGAAGAACTTCTTTACAGAGAGACTGACTGGGAATTGGAATGAGCTGCCCAGGCAGGTGGTGGAGTCCCTGTCCCTGGAGGTGTTTAAGGACAGACTGGAGGTGGCATCAGTGCCATGGTCTTGGTGTAGGGTCAAAGGTTGGACTTGATTATCACAGAGGTCTTTTCCAACCTGGTCGAGTCTGTGATTCTGTGATGGAACAGACTGATGTTTGCCCTTTGCCCAGTTGGTAGGAATGGACACGAAGCCAAAACAGTCCCTGAGACAAATATAAACTGCAGGACTCTTCTCCAAGCTCCATGTTTCACAGACACAGTGTCTCCTGAGCCTCCCAACAGATCCATCACCTCCTGCAGCAGCTCAGGAGGGGACATGAGCCACAAAAAGCAGCAGCAAGCTCATCCTTTTGCTGTATAAACCAGCCAATAATATGCAGGACATTTCCTATTAACCACCACACATCCAGACAATTACTCTGATTGATTCCAATCAGGTTTTACACCGTGCTTTATCCATCAGCACAAAGCTTCCCTGCCTGTTAATATCGTGGGGCAAACCATTCTTAATGGAGGCTGCCACACTGTACAGACTCAGCAGCAGCAGGCACAAGAATTGATGAAGTAAACACAGCGTTGGGATGGCTGGGGTTTTGCAATCTCTGTGGAAAATGCAATAAAAAATCTATTAGAGCGTCCACACAGCACCAATAACTCTCCCTTGTGCTCTGAATAAATTTCTGTTCTGATGGAAAGAGCTGGAGAGATACCTGGAGATAGATGCCTTCAACAATCAGGGTTATTATGCATGAGTGATGCTAATGGGATAGAGGAATGGATGGACAGATAGACTGACAGAAGATCTGGTCCATTCCCTGCTGCCTTTTAGCTGTGTCTGGAAACTTCTTCCCCCTCTCAGTTCCAGCACAAAAGCTGTTTTCATTGTGGTCACTCTTTTTAACTGTAGGAGGCACAGTGACCTAAAAAGGAGGCCGTTGAATTTAAGAAACAGAGATCTCCATGAAATTTAGAGACATCAATCAACTATTATCTTCTCAAGGTGGGGACGAGAATTATTTTTGCCCTCTATCCCCTGCCCTGATGCAAAAAAAGTCTGTGTAGCAGAGAATAAAAAGTCACTGTGTAGCAGAGAATGAGGTGAACCAGGAGGATGCTCTACCTTAAACTGTTCAAGCTTGAACTGTTGCTGCCAGAATCAGCAAAAAATCATAGGATCATGGAATATCCTGAGTTGGAAGGGACCCTCAAGGATCATCGAGTCCAAAAGGAAAGTCCCCATGGGAGATTCTGTAGAATGAGAACAACTGGGACCTTCCTCTGAAGGGAGGAGATGATTGAGCTGTTCCAACAACCACTTCTGAAGACATTTAGAGCCCTTCCAGCCCCAACAAACTGTATGTCTCCCCACTGTGTCTCCTCATAAAACCAGCAAATTAGTGACACAGTAGATCCAACCCAGGAGTTTTGGCTGTAACAGCTCCATGGGCACTCCCTCTGCTCTGTCTGTGTTTTTCAGGCATCTCCTCCAGGCTGTTTTCCATTCCTCTCGAGCCTTATTGATGTGTTTCTGCCTCTTCCATTAGGGAAAGTACTCCACAAGCAAATGAGTGCCCGTGTCAGGGATTTCCCTTGTGGCAGTCTCAGGTGACAGGTTGTTGCCACTTCCAAGGAGCCACACTGCACAATCCCTGTCCCACACAGATCCTCCCTCCACCAACCTGTTAATTGCTTTATAGTGCATGGATTTAACTATTTTTGCCATCATGATGACATGTTGCTGCATGCACAGCCTGCTATTAAATAGGACTCATGAGCAAATACTTAGTAGTTGGGGAGTTGTTCTTACTCATCCCATGGCTGAGTAGTTGCCAGTATGAATTAAAATCTTCCCAACACTATGTCTCCTTGTATTTGCAGTTCACCTGAACCACAAATTACCAGCACTCCTGTAAATTAGACCTGCAGAAAATGCTTGTGATCACCTTTAGAAACTGTCTTCCACCAGCATCAGCTTTCTGATACTTGTTTCCCTGACTTCATCAGTTTTCCCCCTCTTTTTTTTTTTTTATTCCTACCCAGTAGTAAAAAATACCCAACATTTCCAAAGTGCTCTCAATATCACACATGCAAAATGCCTCTGACCAAAGCCCTGGGTTATTTTATCTGATGTTGAGGAGAAAAAAGAATGGCAAAGAGCCCAGAGCACTGATCAGAAAACCTGGTTCAGCTTATTAATTTAACACCTGGCATTGGCTGCCTTGTGCTGCAAAGTCCATAATATGGATTCCAAATAATTAGAGGAAGGTCACAGGCAGGTACAAACCTTCTGCCTCCACTGTCAGCTCAGGCACAGCAGGTGGGGGATGCTGACCTCAGATATGTGTGGGGGCATCATTTCTCCTCAATGACTCAATATCTAATTAAAGCATGTGCAGCACCCATGGAGTGATTGGTGAAGAAGCATCAGTTGGACCAGCATCCTGGGAGAAGCAAATCCCTGTTCCCACCCAGCAATATCCTACTCTCTGCTCTGCAAACAGCCCCTGAAATACAAATTGCATTTCCTGTGTTTCTGTAATAACCTTGAATTGTTCCCTCTGATTTTACTGATGTTTAAAGGAAAGAATTAGGGATTTCTGCCCTTGACCTTGCCAAGGAAGACATGGATAAACTGGGATGCTCAGCCACACACAGGGACCCCTAATTCCTTCCCTAGGCACAAGACACAGCATTTAGAGAAGGAATCAGTGCATCAGAGGAGTGACAGTGCCAAAGATATTTAATAACTTAATTCTTTTGGAGCAGTATTCATGGTGCATCTTGAGAAGCTCCCACTAAGGAGTTTTTCTTGGAATATGGGATGAAAGTCTGTGCTACAAGTTAGAAGGACTGAGGTGATGCAGACCAGGACTATTCCCATCCTGCTACAGGGTTGTTTTTTTTCCCTTCCAGCTTCCCTCCATCACTTCAAACACAGCTCAATCTCAGTTCAGGTTTGCTTTATGGATTTCTTTCCTTACTCTCACACTTGGATCTTTAGCAATTATCACATGCAACGAAAGAGGATCCTCAGCAGTGAGGAGTCTGGACGTAGCTGTGAAAAAGGAGCCAGAAGCAGTAGCAAGTCAGTTCCCTCTTAGGCACAGGGAATTTATCCTGTTAAAATAACTCTTCCTCTATTCCCAGTCTGACCAGAATAGATGCCCACCAACTCATCCCAGAGCTCACAGTGGGCACAGCTCTCACGTGACAAGGGGAGACACACTAACATCCATATTCAGGCCTTTCTCTAATCTAGGAGGAAATAAGCCTCAGGTCCAGAGGATCCATAGAGTAATTCCCTGAAGGCTGCCTGTGGCTCAGCTCAGGGATTTCTCCACCTCCCTATCTCTCACGACCTTGTCACAATGAGTGGCAGGTTGGATTTGAGACCAGCTGGTGGCTGTGACATTGACACACCTCACGCTGGAATCGTTTAGATGAGCGGATAAAGTTGTCATTCAAAATCCATCCTTAGAGCAACCCCCCCTCACACATCCAGAGGAAATCCATAAATCCAGCACATGTCCTCCCCCGGGGGAAGCAAAACTTTTGAGTCACCTTTTTTTTTTTTTTTCAGAATGTAGGACCCGAGATCTGCAGGAGAAACATCCCTTGTCCATCGAGCCTCAGCGGCAGAGTTTTAAATGGAAAACCAGGAATGCTGACGCGTGGTCTGCAGGGAAAAGACCACTTCATAGCAGACTCACCATGACAACACTGATGTAAACTTCAACTGCAATCAAAGGCAGGAAAACAAAGGAGGAGATGGAGGGAGACTGCAAAAATGAGTGGCTGGAGATGAGCTGAGCACACATTTTAATGGGGATTTGGACTCCCCACTGCTGCTGCTGCTGAAAGGCTTCTGTGATGATCTTGGCTTCCCCTTCCTGGATTTACTGAGCTAATCAAACACAATTCAGCCCAGCATGGACTGTGGCCCAACAGGAGCCACAGCTGGTGAGAGGGAGATGGGAGTTTGTGAGCAGGACCTTGGGGTGGCTGAATGGAAGAGAAGCTCCTGCTCCTGCTCCATGTGGGAAAATGGCCAAACCCCATCCCAAAGAGCCAGAGCAGCCAACCATGCCAACATCAGAGCCAAAGGTACCCCCAGGGCATGCTGGGCAGGGTGAAGGGCAGTTTGGTGGCTGCATGTCTGCAAAGGGCTTTCCAGACTCCTCCTGGCTGGGTGGGCAGGGCAAGAGGCCCTTCCCATACTCCACATCAGCTGCCCTGGGTCAGTACTGGGTGCTGGACTTGTAAGGCCACAGATCAGGGTGGGGGGTATTTAAAAGATGCATAAACTGATGCTTGAGAGGCTCTTGAAACCCAAAAATGGCTGCGACAGCGCAGCCCAAATATCCACAGAGCCATTCGTTCTGTCTCAGACTCCAAGAGCAGATACTTGGGCAGAAAAAAAATAACAAAACCAAGATAACAAAGCGAAAATTCTCCTGGTTAAACTCCCAGATTCCAGTAAGGGGAGAGCCTGACCTGGAGCCTGCACTGATGTCATTGTATTGAACAGCTCTCAACAGCTCTTTCTTTCATTAATTTGTCTAATTGCTTTCCAGACAGTTATATTTCTGGCCTCACAATGTTGCCCAGATGAATGACACGCCATATGAAAATGTCCTTTCTTCTGTTTGTTTTAATATCCCGCTTGATAATCTCATATAAAGTTCCCTGGGTCTTGTGTTATGAGAAATGGGGAGTAATCATCCCCTCTTCACTTTCTTCATTACCCTCATGATTGTCTGGATGTATTGTTGCCCTCTCAGTCATCTCTCTTTTAAGATGAAAATTGCCAAGTCACACAATCTCTCCTTGTGTCCTTCTGACAACCCTGAAAAACTCTCCATCACCAATTGCATTTTCTGCTTCATTCTTCACCCATTTTTAGCTCATTTATCAATACCCCAAACACCCTCAGCAGACATTCCCATGGGACCCTCCCAGGTATCCCCTCTCTCCATCACAACCTTTTATTCATGATCTTCATTTCCCATCTTTGAACTGCTTGCTAATCTATCAAAAGACTCATCTTCCTGTCCCATGACAGCGTGGTTTAAATTCCCAACTATGGGAAAAGTATAAACCCTTGTATCAACCACATCATCCATACCACACGGACTTTGGTTTATTTAAAGAACAATAATTGACTTGTGACACCCACTGCCCTCCCCCAGCGTGTCATATGCTTTTTTATTAATCTATTCTTAATCATGGCTCAAACAAATTAATGGGGAAAAAAATAAAATTCAATAGAATCCCAGACTTTTGCTCTGGTTTGGGTTGGAAGGGATCTTAAAGATCATCTTCAAGGTGCCAGGGGCACCTCCCACTAGACCAGGTTGCTCCAGCCTGGCCTTGAACGCTTCCAGTCACCACCTGGATTCAAATTTCCTGACTCGAATTCCTGTTCTTGGATCCCTCAGGAGTTTGACTTTAAAAAAATACATGTTTTCCACCTTTCATTCCTCCCAGTAACAAGGCCAGTGTAAGTAAGGAGGTGTAAAGCAGATTTAACAATGTGGTGATTTAATAGCAGAGCTTCCCAAGATCTTTCTGCTCTAAAAGCATTTTTTACTGAACCCTCAAACACTTGTGCCCTTTGGAAAATAAACTTCTGGGGGGACCTCATTACATTTTAATCATTTATTTTTCTGAGGTTACCAGTGTGTTTCCTATGTGTGTTGTCTGATGATTGTTTTGCAATTCACACCCCAGAGTTACTGATATTTTTATTTTTAATTCCTTTGAGTACAACTTCTAGTTTTGAGTAGAGTCTCTTTACCTTGTCGTTTAAGCAGGCATTTTAAACTTATTTGTTTAACTCACTTTTACCATCTTTCAGGGGTTTTTTTCACAGTTCATATAACAACAAGCCTCTTATGTGATGCCTTTATGCAAGATACCATGAATCACTTTGCCCTCGTGTCTGCTCCTTTTAACAGGCTGCCTCATTTTTATGCTGTTTCCACTCAGTGAAGTTGAACTTCACTGTAATTTTTATTTATTTCTTTTGTTCTGCTTATGCAGGACACTGAATTTAAGCACTGTGTGGTCGCTCTTACAGAGCAATGCCCTGGTGGCAGTACATCCTGGGAGTAAATCAGGAGTAAATCCAGATTTGCTTCTCTTTTAGTGGGTTTGCAGGTCTAAGCTCCAAGTGTTGTGACATTTGCAAGGCCACTTGGAGTCTCTCATTACCACCTTTTCTGCCCTCCCAACCCTTTGGATTTCTCTCCTCATGTCACAGTCACTGTCACCCCCCTCAAGTGGTCAATAAACCAGCCTTAACACTGTGCCCTTCCCTGGGGACCCCTTGTCACTTGTGCACACATTGACCCTATTTTCTTCCTTTGATTTTACATTTTCTGTAACATAAAAGCCCTTTCTTCATCATTTTGGCCTCCTCTATTGTTCCTGTGTGATTTATTCCATAAATGAGCTCCCTTTTATCAAGGTTTCAGGCTGTGTGTCCCATTAGCATCTTCATTTAAAGCAGACTGTTAGCATGTGCACAGAGGCAAGTATATATTTAATTCTGTCTGATTGCCTATTTTCATGTGCCTTGATTAAAAGGGACATTCATTGGGATTGATTTTTGATGCTTTAACCTGAATTTTATCAAGTTCCAATCCAATAGCTCTTCAAGGATAAAGTCATGTTATGACTTCACCTCTAGACAATGAGTTTCAACCTTCAAAACCTTTCTCGCTTAATTTTTATTTAACTGGCAACAAACATGTTCCTTCCTGTGTCGGCTCCCACTCTTTGAAAAGGTTTCTTTATTCCTTAGGAACTTTTCATACTCTGTTTTCTTAACTAATGCACTTGCTCCGTTCCTGGCTTTGCCTTTGAGAAAATGCTTCCATAAAAGTGTTGATTTTTAGCCTGTTATCTCCATAGTTTGTGTCTTTCCTCCTACTGTCTCCTTGCAATTGGGAGCTCTGGCAACATCCCATTAGTGTATTGAACAATACCAGGAAACATCCTGGGGCCAAATGACATGGTCTGATCTCTATTAACTTTATTAACTTCCAAAACACCAAGTGGAAACCCTCCTTGACCCATTTAATTCCCAAACATGTCCAGGAATTGTTTGAAGGAGTGAGAGCAGGTCTAAGCCACACCATATTCTAATAAATTTGTATCCTAGATAGCTGTCTTCCAGTGCCTAAAAAACATTCCTTGGAGTTTTCTTAATTACCACTCTAAATATATGTTACGTGGACCAGGACCACAGGATTCTTCCCATTGGAGTCTTTCTGGATGTCCCTTTGTCCTCAGAAACACACCTACATGTTTACTTGCTGTCAAATTATGGTTTCATATCGAAAGAGAGTAGGTTTAGATTGGATATTAGGAAAAAATTCTTGGCTATGAGGGTGGTGAGGCCCTGGCACAGTTTGCCCAGAGAAGCTGTGGCTGTCCCATCCCTGGAAGCATCCAAGGCCAGGTTGGGCAGGTCTTGGAGCAACCTGGAACAGTGGAAGGTGTCCCTGCCCATGGCTGGGGGTTGGAACCTGATGATTTTTAAGGTCCCTTCCAACCCAAACCATTCTACGATTCTATGAAACCTCTCTGTTTCTCTCTGTCACCTGTAATCTCTGCCCCTAAAGACACATCCTTGGTCCATCCTTGCTTTATCCAAGGCATGGATATGATCCAGGGGGAGATCTTATTTATATGGTTCTTCACCCTTTCTCCAACACCTTACAAGGTGTCCCTTCCTCTTAAACTTGCCATAAAAACATCCCTCTCTCTACTCTGGTGGAGGGATTGCTTTATCACGTTGCTACAAACTCCATCATGTTCCTGTCACCCCAAGTCCTTCCTATCTGATCACCTTAATCCCAAAACCCAACGCTTCCCCCTAAGGACCACGAGTTGCCAATACCTTTTGCACCTACACAACCCCTGCTCTTGAGGCCAAAGCTGATGTTCTGTGCCACAATCCAAAGCCTCACTTTATTCCAGACTTGGCAAACCAAAGGAGCACTAGGACTGTGATATCAGCTGGAAAATCTGAGCTCCAGAATCAGAGGGGTTGGATTAAGGTGGTGGATTGAGGCCTCTCAATTTATGTGTCAGTCTTTAGGTGTGTGAGCTGACTTTTGAGATCCTTAGAAAAGGGATCATGTGCATGCACAGACTTGGCATGAGTCAGAGTCCTAAGCAGAGCTGAAAAGGGACACAAAAGCACAGAGGTGGAAGGGATCACCTGATTCCCTCAGTGGTTTGCAGGCAACCCTTCCACAGCTGCTTACACAGAACTGTTCTCAAGCTTTATCCCAAAACCAGCTGTATTTTTAGTACCCACTAATCTCACTGTAAGATTTCTTCAGGCATATTCTCCTCCTATCCAGAAACCTTCTCCTACCTTGCACACCAAATGCCCACTTTATTTTCACTCCCTCCTGGGCCAAGATTATCCACATCTTAAACAGCCTTTCTCTTTTGTAGGCATTTAATCCCTAAATCCACACAGAAAGTCCTACCTGTGACCACCTTTGCTTTCTAGATTCACACTAGCGAAGGTGTTCCTGTCCATGGTAGGGGGTTGGAAAAGGATGATCCTTAAGGTCCCTTCCAACCCAAGCCATTCTGTGATTCTGTGAGACCCCTGCCAGTCTCTTCTTGCCCAAATATCTCTCCTAGCCCTTCAGAAAGCCTCTCCTGCTCCATTTCTTCTTTTTGCAGAGCAGGAAGAAGAGTTGCAGTGTCTTACCCTGGTACCTCAGGCTAAAGAAACTCCACAACATTAACACCACCAAATATAAATCAAGCCATCAGGAGAAGACACCATGTCCATGTTCCCATCCAACAGAGATCCATCAGTCTGTCCAGCAATGCAGTGACCCTGTGCCTGCTCTGGAGTCCCTCCAGGGTTATGCCAATGGTCAATGTAACCCTGACCAGCTTTTCTGCTCCATTTGTGTCCACACTGTTGGAAAAACTGAGCCAACCTTCACACCAAGTATCCCAAGGGAGCAGCTGCAGGGGGGAGAGGCAGGCCAACCACTTCCCATCTCCTCTGTGAGAGATGTTTCATCTGCAAATAGGTTGTACATGACAGAGACAAGTCGCTATTTGAGATATTTGAAGATATGGTATAACACTGCTTGGCCTTAATTTTGGGCTTCAGCAAGCTATTGATTTTTTGATTCTTTATATTATGTTAATGATGTCCTGATCGTATCAGAGCAGAAATGTACTCCTGCAAAGCTCCAGAGTGCAATATTTAATAGATAGTGTTAGTATTAATTGATTTTGCTATAATTCATTCTATGCATCTTGTCACTCTTAAGGGTTTGGGGGTTTTATCAATGGTAAATTCCCTAAACATCCTGGCAGAATGAAAAAGTCAAAGCATTTACTTTTCCTCTTAGTTTTTAATTTGGGAATGGGGGTAGTGGGGAAGGCTGACCTCACCAACTCACCCCAATCAATAGCTGATTAAGTGCAACAGTAGCAGGACTGATGTGTTCCTGAACAGCTCAAGAGGCCATCAAATAATATTTTGTCAATTGGCCAGATGAGTTTATGCAATGGATCCTCTCTCCTTCTTTTCTCACCAACCTTTCCAGATCATAATTCCTACCCTGGAAGTGTCCAAGGCCAGGCAGGATGGGACTTGGACCAACCTGGTCTAGTGGAAGGTGTCTCTCCCAAGCAGGGGGATGGAATGAGATGTTCTTTAAGGTCCCTTTCAACCCAAACCATCCTAGGCTTCTATGATTCCATGATCCTATATCAGATAAAGCTGGGAGGGAATTCTCCAGGTCAGCTTTTTGCCTTTGGTCCTTGAGAGCAGAGGGAGGAACAGAGAGCAGAGACCCACTATTGCTCTAACAGTGCTGGTAAGAATTAACTCCCTACCACACAGAAAATCACTTTAATATCTAGGTATACTGGATATTAAATATATATCCAGAGCCATTTCTGAAAATAAATTTTATGAGGCAATAGCCTCAAGATGGAAAAAAATCATTCTGCTTTCTGGGTTACTCATACACTGAAAGTTATTTGTGACCTTGTTTGCAGGATTGGGGCTGGGTGAGAAAGAGGAGGGGATCAGGTTGATTTGCTCTCATCCACGTTTGCATTTTCTCTTCTCCCTGAGAAAAGCACAGAGCTAAAGCTCTTGGCAAGGATCCCAACATCATTCTCCTACCATTATTAACTGGCTGGCTCTTTAGAGGGGCTGGGTGGAAAAGGGCCAGGGCAGCCTGAAGAAAAGCCACCTCTGGCCCTGCCACATCTCAGTGGTGGCTCTGACAGAGATGCTCTGCTCTGATAACACCTTATCAGGCCAGGCAAGCTCTGAGAGATGAGGAACAGACAAAACAGGCCAGTGTTATCTGAACCGAAATCCTGCCCTTTTACCCTGCACAAAATAATTCAGTGCTCCTTGGCAGGGCTGGCTGGCATCCCTTCCAAACTGGGGTTGGGGGCAGTGTCTGGCTGCCTATTCCCAGCTCCTGGGGCCAAGGGAAAGGACAAATCAGGGGGTCTCCAGCTCCTGTGCTGCAGCTGAGAAAGTCTGCAGACAAAAACTTGCACCCCTTTGTGGTGGAGGCTTGGATCTGCAACAAGACAAAAGGAGTTTAGGGTTGTTGTGGTCATGACTCTACCTCAGCTCTGAGCCATGAGCCCCATTAATACAAGGGCCTCATTAATAACTGTTTTAAACTGAAAGAGGGTTGACTTAGATCAGATGTGAGAGAAGTGTTTACAATGAGGGTCATGAGGCACTGGCACAGGTTGCCCAGAGAGGTTGTGGATGGTCCAGCCCTGGAAACCTCCAAGGTCAGGTTGGATGTGGTTCTGAGCAACCTGCTCTGGTTGAAGGTGTCCCTGCTCCTTGCAGGGAGGCTGGATGAGATGACCTTTAAATGGTGACTTCCAACTCAAACTAGTCTATAATTCTCTGATTAATACAAGTGAGAGACTAAAGGAGCCTCTCTTCACCCCCTTTCCTTCTCCTTTCAGCTGCAGGCAAGGATCTGTTTCAAACACCAGAAGCATTTGGCCTCCTTTCTACTCCTGACAACAAGGAGAGAGGGAAGAGAGGATGCAACTGCACCCAGAGGACACCCACTTGTGAATTCTGGGTTCCCAAGGTCCCCAGGTGCTCAGCACTGCCAGGCACCAGCACCTCCTGGAGCACACTTTGGCTGGATTCTCCAAGCCACTCTCATTTTTAAATGAGATCTAAATGAGGTCCTGCCCTTTCTGCTCTACTTTTTCATGATAGCTCCAGCCTTCTGCCCTCCCACCAGACCCAGGAATCAAGCAAGGATGGAAAAAAAAGAGAGAAGGAACATCCCTAAGCCCCCCCCCCCTCCCAAAAAGTGCATTCAGCATCTGCACCAAGGTAACAAGGGAGAGAAGCCTTCCAGGCATGGGTAGTTAGATTGAGATTATTTTCTTAACATGTCTCAATTAAAATGTAGATCTCCTTTACAGCCTGGGGCAGAGGGGCAGGAGGCAGTGGGAATGAGATATGGGAGGGACAAGCAAGAAACAGGAGCCTTTGCTTCATTCCTGTCTGAATTAACCCTTGTGGGGCCACCTCTGCTCTAACACGAAGGGCACAGGGTGTTCATTGGGTCAAGCAAGGAACTGCACCATGTCTGCCAAGGCTCCTTCTGCTTTAACTAAACAAACCCAAAGCTTACTCAGCCACTGGTGAGATGAAATTATTATTTTCATGTTTTATATATGCTTTATATATATATATATATATATATATGTATATATATTTACTGTCTGGGAGCCTGCAGTCAGCACATCCAACTCCTTACAGGACTCCTGTAAGCCACTCATCATCCCAAGGGCTTTAAGGTTTAGGACCTCACATCCACCTGTGAGGTGAAAAACTGCTACTCCTCTCCTACAAACAAGGGGCTAAAACAAAGGCAAGTAAAGGATTGGAGTAATTTTAAGCTGGGCATTGTTTGATACGGTCATTTAGGTTTCATCAATAAATAGGTACTAAAAGAAACTGGCACTTCCAGAGGGCAATTCAGGGTTACAAGGAATGTGTTCAGGAAAAAGTGCCTCTCTTCACTCATCACTGAATCAAGAAACCTGGTAGTGGTTGAGATAGTGAGTGAGATAGAGCCCATCCTAAGTAACTTGTCCAAAATCATGCAAAGTATCTACAGCACAGCAGGGAAATTAATTCTGCTCTCTTTTACCTAAGGAAAATTCTATGCCCAGTGGATCATGCTGACATCCCTCTCTAAATGTATCAAGGGGTCCAGAACTTGTTTTCTCTGGTAAGAATCTGTCCCAGATCTTGTCTCTACAACAGAGTTTCAGTCCTTCAGCCTACTCCAATTCCCACTTCCTCACAACCTCTCAAATCCCTTTAACCAGGTTAGGCAGAATCATCCTCCACCTCCTCCACTCTGTCCCAGCAGACCCTTCAGCATTTCTCCTCCTCCTCAAAGTGTTTCTCTGCCCTCAACTTTCTCTTTAACAACCAACAAAAAGACCAATTAATTGCTGGTGCAGCTTCCTGGTTAGGGAAGCACATGGTGGAGGGAAATAATAAGAAACCTGCCCTTCCTTCCATTAGCAGGGGTTGGTGGATTATTACACGAGGGGCTGCCCTATGTCCTGCTGCCCACAAAGAAGCCAGGAGAAATTCACAGCCAACACATCTGTTCTTCACTGTTATTTCAGCCTCCTCTGTGGCAGGATGGCAAGAAAACAGGCTTTCTTTGAACATCCTGGTTTCTTGCATCCAGCTGTCTTAGCCACTCCAGTCTAGCTCTGGCTCCAGGGATGAGACTCTATTAAAAATGCACCCAATGCCCAATGGAAAAATTATTTTGGTCCAATCTATTTGGCATTAGAACAGGAGGGAAGAAATGTTGCCTCTCATCTTGCATAATGTTTTATTTGAATGTTGTGTAGTGCATGAGATCAGGTTGTTGTCTGGCTCCTGTAATTCATGGAACTGAAACATCTGTGTCTGCCTTGGTAGATGGTTCCTGCCATAAATTGATAGGACACTATTCAAAAGCTGTTGAAGGACATATGTGAAGTGGGAAATGATGGAAGACAAGTTGTTCAAGAAGACAGGACAATAACTTGCACAGATGCACTCACCAAAGAAAAGAAATAAGTTTATTTTTTGGAGGATTTTCCTTGCTTATGCTACGAGCACGGTCTCTTCCTCCTAACCCCAACAACAAAGCCCCATCAGCAGGATGAGATAATCAGCTTCAAGCTCAGAAGCTCCTGTGAACTCTCACAACCTGCCTCCAGGACCACAGTACAGCTGGGAAGGGAGATGGAATCATAGAATCACTGAAAAAAAATCAGAGAATGTCCTGAGCTGGAAGGGACCCACAAAGATCACTGAGTCCAGCTCCTGGCCCAGTACAGGACAACCCCGAAAATCCCACTATATGCCTGAGACCATTGTCCAAATGCTTCTTCAACTCATGGCTTGGGGCCATGGCTTTCCTGGGAAGCCTGTTTTAAAAATACCCAATTCTTGTATCCAAATGTACCTAAAAATTAAAAAAAACCCAACAAAACAAACCAAAACTCCCTGGTACAGAAGCCACATGGAAAAGGATCTGCAGCTCTGCTGGGGGATGGAGTGCAGAGGGATGTGGGAGCAATAGGGGGTGGAGACAGAGGTGTTGGTGGCACATGGGAAGACTTATTGGCAGGTCACTGAATGTGGGAGTGTGGAACAGAAGATATTGGGAGGATATTATTCCCTGTGAGGGTGGTGAGGCCCTGGCACAGGTTGCCTAGAGAAGCTGTGGCTGCCCCTGGATCCCTGGAAGTGTCCAAGGCCAGGTTGGATGGGGCTTGGAGCACCTGGTCTAGTAGAAAGTGTCCCTGTCCATGGCAGGGACTTGGAAGTAGATGATCCTTAAGGTCCTTTCCAATCCAAGACATTCTATGATTTTATGACCCTGTGATGGCCTGTGTTTCTGGGTAGGAGTGAGTGTGTGTGTGTGTGTGTGTGTGTGTGTGTGTGCAGATCCATGGACAAACTGAGTTTGGATAAAGAGAAACTTAAAAGCTTTGCTGTGCTTCTCTTTTGGAGGAATCTTTTCCTGATCCTCCTGCCCTCCCCTCCCTTCTGAGACCTGTCACAGGTGGAGGATGAGGAAATGTCACAGGAGCAGCAGTGGAAGGGGAAGGCTGATGTTCCCCCACCCCGGAGAGAGCTTGTTTTCGGTGCCATTTTCCCTCACTGGCAGATCATTGACTGGAGAGGAGCATCTGACAGCAAAGCAGAGCAATTCCCTCCAAACAGCCCAGAAACTGAGGCAGTTTCCTGAACCATCCACCTCTCATCACTCTCAGTGAGTGGCACAACCTTGCAGTAAAGCCCAGCCTTGCTTTAATGCAAATTAGGACTCTGGAAGACCTTAACATTCACAGAAGGAGTAAGACTGGTCAGGTTGCAAAACCTGTAGAATATTGTCCTTTCTGAGAATCTGTGGGGGCAGGACATCCCAAACTGGGATTAGGCTCTATTTTTCTGCCAACCTACAGAAGTCTAAAGTCACTTGGCATCTCCTCAGGCCCCCAGCTGGTCCTTATCCTCCAGCGAAACGGGTCTCCAGCAGACTCTGTGTCCTATTTGTCAGCCCCAGGAGAACATTTCAGGCACCCCAGGTGCTCCAGTTGCAGCAGACAGCAGAGATGGGCAACAGAATTGAGCTCCTTGTATAAATAAAACCACCCATATTTCAAAATCTCCTCATGTTCTCCATACATCTGTGTTTAGGCACCTGAATCAAGGCCTTATGTTGCTACTCCGTATCTAAATCTCTTTGCTGGCTCTGTCAACATCAATTTTAAAACCTCGGTCAGGGTACACCTCTTCCCTATAACTTTGCTTCTCAGCTCCAGTGCACATCTGACAAGCCTTTTAAGCTGACCAGGGTGGTCATACAGCTTTCCCCTGCCCCCTTTCCCTCCCTAGATATCTGCTGTGGGATATTTAGATGTGACACCCACTGATGTGCAGTGTCCCAGAGCAAATGCCATGCTGAGGTGGCACAGACGTGTTCCCTGTCAGGGAACCGGCACACAGGAGATCCTCTAAAAGCCTCTCAGGTACCACTGAGTACCTTTATCCCTCTCTCACTGCCTGTCCAAGCACATGAGACACCTCCCAGCCCATGGCAGGTTGTGTTCTGTGCTTCACGTCACAGAAGAAGAAGAAACCCCAGAGATCTTTCTCTGCAAAGGCTGAACTTTCTGCAGCGCTAAACCTTGAGCTGCCAATGTTTCTTTGATGAGGACAAATCCCAAGTAGGACACCTCACTCACAGGGCTGCATCAGGGTTCTGCTGGAACCCACTGCACAAACTAATTATCTTCCCTCCCCCCCTTCCCTGCTGCCCTCTAGCAAAATGAGCTAATCAAGGAAGGAGGTTGCTATGAAAACACATTTACCACACGCTTGCCTCATGTGGCCCACAGTGCCCAGTGCTGTCCCAGAGTCGCCTCAGGCAGGTACAGCCACAGAGATAATCAACCTGTGAAGGGCAGAGCTCTGCCCTGCACTGCTCTGCAGACCAGAGCTGGAAAAGTGCTCCCAAAAGGGACACCATGGCATTTAAGGAATGTAAGGACATCAGCGGTGCCGGACACAGCGATGGGTCAGCTTTCCAGGACTAGTGGTGGGATGTTCTGCTCTGAGGTACAGGGCTGGTTCAGAGAGGTTTATTCAGTGTCATCACCCATCTGGAGTGAAATGGGATTCCCAGGAGCCTCCTTTATCACTGTCAACAGCCCTGCTCTCAGTCCCAAGAATTCCCTCCTCCTCTCTGGACTAAGAGCCCCGATCCCATTTCAAAAGGCCATTGCAGAGCTGTCACATTTGGGGCCAGTTCCTCTGCCCCAAAGGGGAGGCAGTGCCAAGGTGTGAAATGATGGGCACTTTAGCTCTACCTCAGCAGATAGATTAAAGATAATCTGGGCTCAGTGCAGAAAGGGCTGATGTCCCTCCAGGGAGCCCCCCTGCTGTGCTTCCCTCTGTTCAGAGCCCCAAAGGCCATCTCCAGTTTCAATAACTACCTGAGAAAAGTGGGAATCACTCCCTGCCAAGGCCAGCTGAGGGAAGGTGACTCCACTTTTCCTCACTATCAGATGGAAGGGATTCCCAGGCCAGCACTGTTTGGAGACAAGACATCCTGACAGCTGGTTCTCTCCTACCTCTGCCACCATCCATGGGCAGCACTAACGCTGACAAACAACTGACCCAAACCAAATCCAAGACTTCAGATTTCCTGCAGTCACTTTCCCTCGCAGCATTTCTGTTTTCCTCCCCATCATGTAACTGGAAATCTCCTGCTGCAATGAGAAACAACCCAGATCCCTCAGACACACTGAGGGGATGTTGAACTTAGCAACTGAAGTAGGTCTGAGCCTCCCTTCTGGTGGGGAAACACAGCCCAGCTGACTAAGGATTTCCAAGGAAATGCAGGGTTTGAGCTGGAAGCCATTTGTTCTTCACGTGGCTGATCCATCTTTAGGAAGATTAGGAGGCAATTATCATGTGCCTTTGGCATGTAGAGGGTCTCCCAGGTATCTGAAGGCACCAAGAGCTGATCCATAGCAAGAAAATGTGAAGGCAGAAAAGAATACAGAAAGATTTTTCTGAAAAAAAAAATTATCCCAGCCATGATTTTGAGACCCAGAGGGTGGCTGGGCACTGGAACAGGCTCCCCAGGGAAGTGGTGATGGCACCAAGCCTGAGAGAGCTCAACAAGTGTTTGAACAACGCCCTGAGGCACATACTGGGATTTTTGGGGCTGTCTTGTGCAGGGCCAGGAGCTGGACTCGATGATCCTTGTGGGTCCCTTCCAGTTCAGGATATTCTGTGATTCTCTGGCTTATTCATCATGTCATACAAATGCAAAACACCTGCAAATTGCTGCCTTACTGGAGGGACTCCAGTTTGCACCTTTGGACAAACCAACATGGGCAGTACAAAGGGAAGCTGAGGGTTTACAGGATCAGAAGCAAGAGTCACTAAATCACACTTTTCTCACTGTTAGAGCTCAGAGTGGCACAGGACTGGGTGTGATATTCCAACCTTCTGCCCTGCTGGGTCCCTGAAGCCTGACCTATACAGCCTTTCCCAGTGCCCCTTCCCCACACAGCACTGGAGGAAATCACTGGGAAGGAAAAAAAATGAGGTGAAGGGGAAAAGAAAGAAAGAAAAAAAACCCCTCAGCCTGAAAGACAGTCACAGGCTTTTAGACAGCAGAAAGTCAAGCAAGAAAAAGACCCTTCAAATAAAGGTCTTATTGCAGCATCTGTGGGCAGCTTGGGTTACCTGAGACTCTCTAGTGATTCAGAAGACTTTGACCAAGAAAGTTAAAGCCAGGGGCAATCAATGAGCCTCTGCAAGCAGCATCCTATCGGGTTTCCTGCTGAGACCAGACAGTGGGAGCTGCACTTTGGAACTTTTCCCTTTTTTTTTATTCCTGGTCTGGCAATGAGTCTGAGTATGGATAACAAACCTCCCTCCCCCTCCGCACTAATCCCTCACTCCCTAGAAAACAACTTGTTTAAGTGCCTTTTTTCCCTCCCTATCATGTTATAAAGGAGAATTGTAATTTCTGGGTGTACGAGTATCCTGTGGCTACAAGGCAGGTGGGAAGGGGGTGGAGAGCAGGAGGATGTGGAGGGTCACTTCCCAGACACTGAGGTAGGTGTCTGCTGCCAGAGGATGGCATAAACCCCTTCTGAACAGGGCTACCCTTTTGTGGGGAATCAGAAAAACTCCCCTATAGCTTCTGAAGTGTCTCTTAAACACCATCAAGGTCAGCTCAGCCCGAGGAATTGTGTGTAGGAGATTTTGGTCATCCCTGGACTAACCCAGAGCCAAAGGGATCCAGGAAGGTGACTGGTATGGCCCATATCTAAGACTCTTGTATCATTGCTGGGGTGAGGATGCCCAGAGGAGGCCACTGCATCCTGTTCCCATGGTTCAGGGGTAGGGGAGTGCTGCTGGCACTTCCTCTGGAACTGGGATGCAAAGCCAACCTTGGTGAGGTTCTTGGGTGCCAGAAGGACACCCAAAGGACATGAGCAGCTCCTCAGAGATGAGCAGAGGAGTGTAGAGAGCAGAGCAAACTCCTGGCTCCAATAACTCTGCAGTAGGACAGACTGGAGATGCTCAAACAAACCCTCTTCCCTCTGCAGCAAATGTCAGTTCCTCCTAAACCAACAGGGCTTGTTGACGTCCTGCTTTGCTCAGTCTCCAGAGCTGATAAAGGCTTCTGGGGAAGAAAGAAATCACAGATGCCCAAATGTTCCTTTTTAATGAAGAAAAAAAAAAAAAAGTAATGCTTCATTTCAGAATGACTTTTTATTTTGAAATCTGAAGCAATTTACTAAAAACTCAAATCAAACCCCAAAAATGAGAACTTCCGAAATCTAAATGAATCATTCTCCAATTACTAAGTGAAATCAGTGCCTCCCAAACAGCTTTCAGGAACATTTCTTATTAAAAATATAATTGGCCACTACGAACCAGGGGAATTAAAAAAAAGAAGTTTTGAAATATCACAAGTTCTCCCAGAAAATGAGACTGTTTTCCTCTCTGATTGCAATTAATGACCTGCCAGCCAAGGAGTCTCCAGACCAGCAAGGGCAGATTCCAGAGCAGAAGGAGGCTGGTGCCTGGGGGTGCATCCTCCCTTAAGGACAGCTTGAGTATGTTCAGTTGTTCCTCTCAGAATTAAATGGACTCTGCAAAAGGATGGAATGAGGCAGCACAGCCAAAATCTACGAGTGGCACTAACACAAAAGAACCTGGGACAGGTCCCTTCTGCACCCAGCAAGGTCAGTGTATTTCCTGCAATAAAATGCTGCCTGTCTCTAAGTGATAAATAAAATGATGCTGCTCTTCTGCCCCAGATTTCCACTCTGCTGGCAGATGGGGGGTTAAACACAAGCAGAGACACCATTCAGGGCTGAAAACCTTCGTGGTGACCACGTGCACTTGGAGCAGTGCATGTGCACGGAATAACAGAGTGGTTTGGGTTGGAAAGGACCTTAAAGATCATCCAATTCCACCCCCTGCCATGGGCAGGGACACTTTCCACTGGACCAGGCTGCTCCAACCTGGCCCTGGACACTTCCAGGAATGGAATATCCACAATTTCTCTGGGCAACCTGTGCCAGCGTCTCACCACCCTCACAGAAAAGAATTTCTTCCTAATATCCCATCTAGACCTACCCAGGACTCATTCAGCTGCTGAAGGGTTTATCCCTCCTCTCAGGGTAAAGACCCTGAGCTATTGCTGCCCCTCTGCACCTGAGTGGGAAAGGAGGAAGAGGAGGGTGTAGTCTGCACATGGATGGAGGCAGAAGCAACTTGCCAGGGGGGTTCTCAGGCATGGTCAGATACTGGATAGCATCTTTGAATAGTGCTGCTGATCTGACTTATAAGCTGCTGAATTCAGTCCAGGCTTGCAGAAAACTTTTCCCTGCTCTCATCCCCCTCTGCAGCCCCTGTTGGGGCTGGTGACATTGCTGCGACCTTGCAGCCAAGGCACCTCGGTGCCATCTTTCGGCTCTGGTTCCTCCCCCCTGCTCCCAGCCCAGCCCAGCCCAGCCCTTTGCCCTCCCCGGGAGGCCCCTGCAGCAGCCGAGCGCCACATTTTCAATTTACACCAACTAAATGATTCATCGCCGCCTAAAGAGCCCTGAGCAGAGCCCGGGAGGGGAGCGGAGCTGCGGTGGGGAGAGGGAGAGGGGAGGGACAAGATCGGGGCGAAGATACGGAGATGAAAAGCTCCGGTGACCTGCTCTCTCTGTATCGGCTCTTCTCTTCTCGGGGCAGCAGCCGATCAATCCTCCCCCCTCCCCTCTCCTGTCTGTGGGTCTGTCTGTCTCCTTCTCTCTCAGCGGACTCGAGTTTCCCGGTGTAAGGTTAGGACAGCAGAGCTGTGGAAATCGATTCCCGAGCCCTGGCACAACGCCCTCCCCGCACACACAGCCCCGCTCGGCCGGGAGAGGAGGGATGGGGAGCCTTCCCCGGGCATCCCAGACCTCTCAGGTGGAGGGAGCTTGGAAATGGGGGTCTGGGAAAGGCGGCTGCCTCACCCCTGAAGCAAAAATCCCAAAATAAGAGAGACGGGTGTGGGAGAAACAAAAAAAAAAAAAAAAAAAAAATAGAAGCAGATTTCCCCTGTCTCCCAGTCCACACTGTTCCTCCTGATGGTTTATACTGGAGGGAAAAGATGAGTGAACAGCATGGCTTTGCTCACAGTCTGGTTCCCAGTCCTTCTCTACCCCAAGTCTTCACTAAAAACTTAAATAAAACCCCAAAACAAGAACTTCTGAAATCTAAACGAATCATTTTCCAATTACTAAATGGGTTCCCCCAGCCCAACTGAATTCTTGCTGGAGGAAGGTTTATACTGGAGGATGGTTTATACTGGAGGGAAAAGATGAGTGAACAGCATGGCTTTGCACACAGTCTGGTTCTCAGTCCTTCTCTACCCCAAGTCTTCACTAAAAACTGAAATAAAACCCCAAAACGAGAGCTTCCGAAATCTAAATGAATCATTCTCCAATTAATAAATGGGTTTCCCCAGCCCAACTGGGTTTTTGCTGGAGGAAGGTTTATACTGGAGGATGGTTTATAGTGGAGAAAGAAGATGAGTGAACACATGGCTTTGCCCACAATCTGGTTCCCAGTCCTTCTCTACTCCAAGTCTTTACTAAATACTGAAATAAAACCCCAAAAGGAGAGCTTCTGAAATCTAAATGAATCATTCTCCAATTAACAAATGGGTTCCTACAACCCAGCTGCCTCCTCCATCCCTTCCACAAGTTCCCACATCAGCCTGGCTGGATTCAGCCATGTACTGGAAATCCCCTGGGATTCCTGACTGGGAGGGAAGAAGAAAGGGTTAGCAGTCAGGAGGGGAAATGTTTCTCCATGGATCCTCGTGCAGGAGTCATTGGTGACACATCCCAGTTGAGAAAAAGTCTATTAAACAATCTTTAGATGTTCTGATATTCAAAAAATTGTAATTTACCCTGAATATACTGTGCAGCCAAAACTTATTGAATTTGGTGTAATTGTCTTCTTGACTCTCAGAGCTACCTGAAAGGATGAAGAAAATGAGACCCAGAAACCCTGAGGCACCTGAGGCTGGGCTAAAAGCCCCTTCCAAACTAGGATTAAAAATCAGATTTCTTAACTGCAATGGCAACTAGAGCGAAGGAAAAGACTGAGGTGGGATTTGATAACATTTGCCTTCAAACTGCTTCAAAAAACCCCACAGGGAATTAATCTCAGTGACCCTCCTGAAATGCACATAAATAGAAGGTGTTTCTCTTTTTCAGATAAGGAAACAGAGGTTAAGTAGCCAGAGGGAGGAGGGCACAGGGATGAACCATCAGCCAGGTCCACACTGTGAGGCCCTGAAGGATTGAGTCTATAAGGTGTGGGTTTTTTTTTATTTTCACCAAGTCAATGCTGCCAATCCCACTCATCACCAGCCATTTAATTTTTAATACTCTTTCACAGTGAGCTGCTGCACACCCTGCAGTTCTCTCTGCCCCTTTTCTCTCCTTTTGGGGATTTATTGCTGGAGGTATTGATTGCTCCCTGCCACTGACCCTGGATGGAAGGAGATGAAATATCCAGCATTGCTGTGGTACAATCAATGGCCAAATTCACCCTTTCCTATGCTGCTTGTCCTCCACTGAGGGCAAAATACATGGGGTTCTGCAGGAAGGATGCAGGGTAAGATGGGATGGAGACATCCTACAGAGTTGTACATGGAATGGAAATACCCTCAGGTCAGCAGCATGAAAGTTTTATGGGCTCATACTGACCAGGCCACAACTCAGGATTGGTTTGCCAAGGATCCCTTGGATGATTCCAGAGCATGAGTCACGTTTTTGGACATGTTTTGGGATGTATCCCCTAAGATCTGATCTGAAATTAAACAGACTGCCATGGTTTTGGGTGAGGGTCACACAAGCTGACGAGGATTAACAGAAGGTTGCAATATGGCACAAGTTTGTTCCCTTCTGCTCTAGAAAGGAGAGAGCAAGAGCATCACTTCAACTGGGATAACTGCGTCTTCCAGGAGTGTTTGCGATACAACAGGAAGAACTTGGAGGGGAACTTAGCAGGAGAAGACAGACACACTGCAACAGCAGTGTCCATCAGAAAAACCCTCCAAGGCTGCCAAGGACACTGTGAGACTTGGAGTGACAGCCCCCTGCAGAGCTACGCTCAGCTGGAGACATCTGGGCGGACAGATCCAATGCACTTTGCAGCCACTGTCTCTGCTGAGAGGTTCTTGGCAGATGAGACCACCCTGCCACTCATAGCCAGGAGCTCAGCCAACCTGACACCTCCCTCTCCACGGCTCTGCCAGAGGCCTCTCTGCAGGAGGAGAGCACTGGCAGGGAAAGGCTGAAGAGAGGAAACTTCAAGATCAATAACATCGTTAAAAATCCTAAAGAAAACAAAGCCAGCGAGCCAATATCCCAGTCCTGAGGACACCTGGCTCCAGTGCTGCTTGAGAGGAGCATGAGCCAGTACGACACAATAGTGAAATGAGGTCCCTTCTATAAAGAAGCCCAAGAATATGTACACAGACACATTTTCTCCTCATCCTGTCCAGCTAAACCAAATGAGCAGTTTGACCCCTTTGTGCTCATTTGGCCCAGCTGAGTTGGCCCACACAGGACAAACACCCAACTTCAGGGCCAACACTTTCCCACAGCAAACATGCAAACCACAAGGTCCCCTTGAAAATTAACTAAGAGTGGAGCCCATGATGCTTACAGGGATCTGATTCCTCTCTAAGAGCACTGGAGATCATGACAAATCCAAAAGGGGAGAGGTTCAGGTCAGCAGTGGAAAGCTGGAGGTGCTGAGACAAGGGCACCCAGTCAAAGTCAAATTGCCTTAAGGAATGGAAACAAGGTAAATGTTGAAGGGCTGCTGGAGGGTTTGATTCAGGGTGGACAGGTGCTTTCCTGGTGCAGTCAGCACACCATGGATCACGTGATGGAGGAGGTCTGTTCAGTCTCTACCACCCTGTTTTCCCCTTGCCTTTCAAAAAAATCCTTCCCAGTTAAACCAAGCCCTCCCCAGAAAGTCCCAGAGACCTTGCTGGAGGTACCTGGGGGACTCCTCGGCTCACCTGGCTCAGGTGAGGCATCATTTTTTATCTCTACCCTGTGTTACCACAGGCACTGAGGGGAGATGGTCGGTGGAAAAGCAGGGCTGGGCTGGTGACCAGCACCAACAGGTACTTACGTGTTGTGAAGGACACACCATCCACAGTGAGGGTCTCCTGAGCCCAAGCACTCGCTGCAGGTCTCGTACTGGCTGCACGACTCCACGGGCACCCGGGTGAGCTGCAGGAGGAAAAGGGACAACCTGTCAGGCTTTTCACAGCCCATAATGACTTGATGGAGGTGCAACCCTCCCTGTCCTCTTCCCCTGGTGCCTGTCCTCCCAGAGGGACACCTATGAGGGGCACCTATGCAGAGCTCGGCAGGCCTGGGGGATGTGGATGCAGTTTGCTCCAGAGCTCAGCCTGGTGCAATCCCTGTCCAGACCATCACATCCCCTCTGGCCTTCCCCTCTTCCCTGTGGCCTTCCACCCTTCATTGCCAGATGACCTCACTTGCACAGTTTCCCAGGGAATCAGCACATCAGGCAGGCTGTGGGGACCTTGTACCTTGGGACAACTAAGCAAGGTGTGATCTTCTGCAGCAAGTTCAGCTCACTGGATCTCAGTGCTCTCTCCCTCTTTGGTTGTGGGTCCTGTTGCTTTCTGGATTCCTGTGAGAACTGAGGTCTTATGTTGTCTTTACCTCCCTCCCATGACCTCCTGCACCACCAGTCTCCACTGCCACCACCACTCCTGGTCCCAGGAGAGCATTAGCTCCACTCTCCATTGCCTGTGCATCTTCCCAACCATCAGTTCTCCCGGTCCTGGAGAGGTTGCTCCCAGCAGGAAAAGGACCAAGCCTACCAGGCTGGCTATTTCCTTGCTGTCACCCTGCCTTTGCAGCTCAAAAGGCATCAGATGTGGACCTGAAACACCCATCTACTGCCAAAACGCTGCATTTTATTATCTATTTTTCTTTCATTTTTCCTTTTTAATTAAAGTATTTCAGTGAGAGATTTCAAAGGGAGAAGGGACTGCCCAGCCTGACCTCCTGTCTCACAGACCAGTGCCTTTTGATTCCTCTTGGGTTTTGCAAGCCCCTTAGATCTTTTGAAGCCAAACACACAATTTGGGCCCGATGACCTGATAGTGTCTTTTCCACTGAGTAAACTTCAGAGAGCTTCTCTAATATCCAGTCAATTGCTGGTGTCTTCACCCCAGCTCCTGTCAGCAGGGAGAGTTTATTCCTTCAGATGATATAGTGTGGTATTATCCTGATGAAACACCACTGAGAACTGCCAACTGTAAACTGCAGAACAGTTACTCATGACAAATGACAAGGGGATACACCTGGATCCCGGTGACAGTTTTTCACTTGGCACAACATTCAGCAGAGTTTGAGCTGTGAAGTGACAGATTAAGATCCATCCTGATTCCACCCGTGAATGAACCAAGAACCGGCTTTTTTTTTTTTTTTAATTTTAAATATAAATATATATCAGGCAAAATTCCAGCTGTGTATGGAGACCTTTTCTGTTTGTATGAGAAATTGTCTTTCTCACCCCTATACACAAGTCCCACGTGGTAGTTGATATCCTATGAACAAATGCTGAAAATGTGGAGCTTTGGGAAGTGGCAGCAGCTTTAGTAAACTTCAGGTAGAAATATCATGGGGTTTATTTATCATTGCACCACTTCCTGTGCCAAGTCACCCACAGAAACCAACTGAAAGCTTTTAATGAAAAATGTGAGAATATGGAGAAAAAAAACACAACCAAAGCCCAACACAAAACAACTTTTCTCAAACTGAATCTATTACCATGAGCATAAGAACATAACCAGGACAGAGAGAGCAGCAAAAGTGAGAAGATAAAGAGAGGGATGGAGTCATTCAAACTTCTGTAGTTATGGTGGACTTGGCAGTGAGAAGTTAATGGTTGGATTAGATGATCTTAAAGGTCTCTTCCAACCTACATGATTCTGTGATTCTATCAAGAAGTTTCAAAGGTGAGATGGTTTGGCCATGAATGCAGTTGTTCCAGCTTCCTTAAGCTTCAGGTCAAGAAGGTATAAAAATGCTCATCAAATATAAATGTTATGCTCCAGGATTACACCCAATCAGACTTGTTGAGCCCAACAGTCCGTGTTGCATCCAACTTCCAAAAATACATAGAATTTTTTACAAGAATATATCAAGAGTTGCAGACCTTATAATTTATTATGTCAGCCATTGCCACCTCTTTCTTCTACCTAAGAAAAATACATTGTGCGCTATTTTTCCTGGATCACACCTGGCTTGACCACCAGAGTACTCGAAGAAGAGGCAGATAATTCAGTTATGAAAGACTGTCAACCTGCCATTCCTCGATCCAGATGTAACTGGTTGTGTAATCTCCCCTTTGGAATTAGAAATTTGTGGACATGGTTGGGATTGGCTCTGCAGTTCCTCCCCAAACTACCCTCAGTTTAACATATGCTGCTGCTTGATTTGGTCCTCATTAGCTGGGGGTAGTTTTTCTCATCTCTGAGCTCGTTTACGTCTGTCTTATAGAACTGAGCCCTGATTAAGAAGTTTAGATCAGAACATGCACTTTTCAAACGTCTGAAGATGTTGGGTTTGAATGTTCTGACTCAAAAGCCACTTGTGGCTATGATATATGTGCAAGAGAGAAGTCCTAGAGGACTGAAATTTGCTATTTGTTTGCAAATTGCTGCAAAAAGAGTAGATAAAAAGTGGTCTCTGTAGGTTTTATTATTATTATTATTTAATTAGTCATCAAAGGATATCCAAGCTCCTTTCAGAGTCGAGAGGAACCTACTGGGAATCCAGATCTTCATCTTTGCAGAAGTGTTTTCCTTTCAGTGTATTTAGGGTAGTTTGTGGGATATATGTTAGTTTAGGAGCACACCTTGCTTGTGTTGCTGTCCCAGAGAACCACAGATGTGTGGTAAGAGCTTCCCCAGCCTGTCAGTCCCACCAGAGTGTGTCCTGTGTCACTGTTTGCATTGTGACATGTTATTCCTGCTGTCTAAGACCCTTTATGAGTTCACCTCAAGCAGCTTTATTGCGAGATTAATTAAAACTGCCCCACGCTGGTAAATGTCTCGGGCTGTAAGTGTCAGACCTTCTAATTAATACAGAAAGAAACTACAAAAAAACAAAGGAGCTGCAACTGAAAGGGAAGCCACCTAAGGGTCGTCTGCTGAAAAGAGAAAGAACATCAAGCAAATAAGGCACATCTGAGGTCTTATTTTCCTTTTTGGAACATAAACTCTAATTAATTCCGCTCAGCTTTTCAAGCTGAAAGTTTTGAGAACTGACCGTGGCCCTCCAGGGAACAGTCAGTTTTTTATGCTGCTGCTAAAATATCTGGAAAAGGAAAAGTCCACACAGCCTCCCAATTACAAAACCTTGACATTATTGACTGCAACGAAGGGACCAGACAGTGCTGAAGGTTGAAATCTCCGTGGTAAACCAGGCTGTGATTACTCCTGCCACCTCTTCTCCATCCTTGGAAAGCCTGACAGACTTTTCAAGGTTATTTCCCAACATCAGTGAGGGTCTTTCATTGGGGTGGAACTTGGATTCAACGTTTTGCAGCAAATATCACAGAATCACAGAATATCCTGAGCTGGAAGGGACTCATCAGGATCATCAAGTCCAACTCCTGGCCCTGCACAGGACAAGCCCAAGAATCCCAGCATGTGCCTGAGAGTGTTGTCCAAACACAAATAGGGTTTCAGCAGTCAGAGGATGAACAAAAGCAAAGTGTCCTTAATTTTGGGGCACTATGAGCCAATTTAGAGTAATTTAAATTCTGGAGGTGGTCCCAGCTTAACTGATATTTTGGCCTCACTGTGCCAGAGCAATATATGGATGTAACAGAGACGCCTGTTGTTTTAAGGACTTATATCCCATACCTTAGGAAAATATATGATATTAGGAAAAGGTTCTTCCCCCAGAGGGTGGTTGGGCACTGAACAGGTTCCCCAGGAAGGCACAGCCCCAAGGCTGACAGAGCTCAAGGAGTGTTTGGACAATGCGCTCAGGGACAGGGTGGGATTGTTGGGGTTGTGCTGTGCAGGGCCAGGAGTTGGACTGGATGATCCCTGTGGGTCCCTTCCAACTCAGGATATTCTGTGATTCCATATGTGATGAAGCACATTTTATCAACGGGAGCTGGAGCTGGAAGTGAGGTCTCATGCAGCTGAAGCAGAAGCTTCCTAAGTGTCTTTGAAGATGTGGGCTTGTGACATCTAAGTCAGTGCAAGAAGTTCAGGGGAGACCTGAATATCGAACACTAAGCTATTAAATACAACATATTTAGACTTTGGGTTCTTTGGAATATTGAAGGTATAAAAGTAAGGTTCCTATAGAAGCCTGTGCACACACCTGATGGACATCTAGGAGCTGCTGTGTTTCCAAGGCTGTTTCTGCAGCAGACCAGAGGGACAGATGATCTCTGATCATCTCCTAGATTGGCATTTCCCGAGCAGTCATCCCCCCCCCGAATCCCTGGAAGTGTCCAAGGCCAGGTTGAAAGGGCTTGGAACAACCTGGGATAGTGGAAGGTGTCCCTGACCATGGCAGGGGGTGGGGCTGGATGGGCTTTAAAGTCCCTTCCCACTCAAACCTTTCTATCATTCTGTCACATTTTCTATCCAGAGTGAGGTGAGATCCCAGAGCCAGGGGTGGACAAGGGATGAGTGATTCCAATGTCCTTCTCAAGGGCAGCAAGAAAACAATGAGCAGGTCCAGCTGCCCTTTCTGCAGCAGGATTTGAAGAGATATTTAACTGCATCAACACATCCATTCACTGGATCCCAAAGAAATCATTCCTGACCTTCTGGCTCACAAGGACATCTTGAAAAATCTGGCAAAATCCACAAACTGCTGCACAGTTCAGAGCTCACCTACTAGTTCAGGAGACATCATCTCACCTCTGATCCAGCCTAACTTCCAAACTGCAGCTTCTCCAGCTCCCAGGTTCCCTTCTACCCTCCATTTCTAATATGAATGAGTTACAGAAAGTCATTTAAAACAAAATGATTGAGTGGTTTGGATCTGATGGACAGTAACAGCTAATCCTGTTAGAAATTTGGCTCCCACTTCTGCCATTATATATTCACAAAAGCTCCTGCTATGTGCTCAGTCGTAATTTTCTGGCTCCCGTTTCTGACTCTTTTATTTCAATATACATTGCTTCTTTCTCCCCTTAAACTGCCAACATTCTGGTCAAAACCTGAATCATTGCTCAATCTCTGCTGTTATAATTGGATGTTAATACAGTGGCAGGATTTATTCAGTCTGATGGACTAAGTTAATTTAAATGTACAAAAAGGCATCTTAAGTAGCCAATTTCCTTCCCAACAGTCAAAAGATACATTTCCAAAACACTGAACAAGCCATGTGGGTTCTGGGAATGCTGCTATCTTTTGAAATTCAGTCAGTGCCCCCCAAAAATGCAGGAAGATTAAGAGTGGAGCTTATTTGATTTCAAAACCTTGAAAAGAGTGTTCATGATAATAGAGTCTATTAAATAGAGCAAGGCAAGAGCAACCTGAGAGACTACTGGAGGAACCATTTCTGCACCCTGAACAGAATCAGTGAGGATGTTCTGTCACCTGCACAGCACCTCAAGATGTCAGTTTTATTTTGGCCTGAATTATGGACAAAGGGACTTAAAATTCCTCTGTTTGATACTTGTGCCTTATTGTCTGACCTACAAACTCAGTGAAGAGCAGGAACACAGAAAAGCAAAGCCCAGGGGAGCTGAAGCCCATGTGATTGACACTGGTAAGAAACAGGACTCCCACACATGTGGATGTAAAACTGGTGGGAGAGGAGATGATCCTGTGGGGTTGGAGATGAGGACCTGGGTTTCATCCCAGCCTGCCACTCCAGCATGATAAGTAAATAAGTTCCCAGTCCCGCTGGGACAGGGAATGTCATTTCTCATCAGACACCCCCAAGCTTTGCCTCTTCATCGTAGCACTCTTCCCAGGAAATCCATGCTTACACACCTGGAAAACTGGGGGCTTTAATTAAGAGCGTTAATTGGAAGCAGCAGTAGCTGTCAAGGACAAATGACACAATAATTAAACTGGGGGTCAATGCCCTGCTGGGTGGCTGGATAAATTACCTGTTCAAATATACTTGTTCATCAAAGGCTCTCTACCAACAGTTGTGTGTGTGCTGCTCCTTCTCCTTTTCTCCTTCTCCTTTTCTCCTTCTCCTTCCTCCTTCTTCCCTGAGCTGTCCTACTCATCTTTGCTGAGAGAGGACTTTGGATTGCCAGAGCAAGTCCCCAGCCACAGTCACACTCCACTTACACCAACAGAGGTAAAGCAAGAAGAGAAACAGGAAGATTTGATGCCCACAGCCTCTGTGACAGCAGAAACCTCTGGGGTAAGGCTGAGAGATGGCAGTTCCCACCAGATGCTCTCATGGTGAGATTGCTGTTGATGCTCCCACAGCAGTGAACTTCTCTTTGCACACCTTGCAGTGCAGTTCTCCTCTTCATGCCTCCCTTGGCAGGACCTCGCTTGGCAGCTGGCTCAGAAAATCCAAATTACTTGTTTTCTGTGTAGACCATGCTGGGCTCCATTTCTGATCCATCAAGACTGTCAGTCTTGCAGCTCGTGGGGAACAGCTCTGTCATGGCAGGTATGAAAAGTGAGGGGTTTGCCTTCTCACCAAAGTCTGTCTGCAACATCAGAGTTTAATTCTAAGCCAGAAACTCAGGGTCTGTTGAAGGGAAAACCTTTTGCAAGGCAGGATTTGTCTGCTCTCAGTTTTAGATGAGATAAATCACCCCCCTGGATGTGCCTGTGTCTATCCACTGAATATAAAGGTCAGGCAGAGACATTTACCATACACACCATGGTCACAAGGTGAGGTGAATCCCACATCAATGCCACACAGTTTTCTATTCTTCCTCAAATCTTGTCACGGAGAACAATCCCAAAAAATGGTAAGACCTCCCCTCTTCCCAGTTGTAGCACCAGAATAAGCGGCCACAACACGCAGTGATTTTTATTTCATGTCTGGGAGAGTGGTAGAGGAAATACACAGCTAGAAAACCATTCCATAACTCAAAAGATCTGGTGTGATGACAGGGGTTGTGTTTGAACAAGTGCCTTTCACCATCTGCTCTGTCAACACAACCCTCACACCAAGCTCATCCCTGCTCTCTGTTCTGGCTCTGTTTCCAAAGGAACAGACTCTCGGACAACAAAGATTATCTCAGCCCTTTTCTTGAAGGCTTGGCAGCTTCCCAGGTTCACAACAGCACGACTGTGCTGTCCCTTCTTCAAAGAATTCCACCACTCCATAGTGACTCTCCTCCCCAAAAACATCAGGACTCAAGGAGGAGCAAGGGCCACACCATCGTGCTGTGAGCATGGTTGGCAACTTGGAGACTGAAGAGTGTGTTTTGCACTCTGAGAGGCTTCAGAGTTGAATCTTACTCAGTTTTCCTCTGAAATCACTCTTGTTTTTCCCCTACTAAGGATGCAAAACTCTTCCTTCAGCTGGGATGGCAACAGTGCATTCCACTGGGATAAAGCAGGAAAACTATTAGGAATCCTTTCAATATACCAGCTCCAAGGTGTGAAGGGATATTCAAGTGATTTGACCCAAGGATGGTGAAACCAGACACCACCTTACCCACCCTGCAAACCATCAGCTCTGACCAACTCCCTCTGCCTGTGGCATTCAATCCATGTTTTTCCCTGCTTGCTCCAGGTACCTTCAGATCCCCCCTGCCCTGTTTACACTAAATCTTTATCCCCTGGTCAAGTGCTTCAGTCGGTAAACTGTAAAACAAATGAGGTTTGGCTGCATATTTGTGTTCAAAAGCCTTCGAAATAAGAGCCTCATGTCACAATTAATGCAGGGCCAGACCAGGCTTAATGAGAGCCTGTGCCTGTGTGGCCACTGGAGCGTGGCTGCTGAGCAAGGCAGAGATCATTACCCAGCCTCTAGAAAGGCTGTATATAGATTTAATTGGGACCTCTAAAGGAATTTATGTCACTGCAATGGCCTTTCTCAAAGTCCAGCATCCCTTGAAGGCTCGTGGTACAAACAGTCCAAACACCCAGGGAGAAGTTAATAGTTGTTTCTGCTGGGGGTGGCTGCTTTCCATTGTGTTGTTCCACCTTCCTTTCAGATGTTCCCCATCACAGAATCAGAGAAAGACTTGGGTTGGAAGGGACCTTAAAGATCATCTAGTCCCAACATCCTCATGATGGGAAGGGATCTTTACCCTGAGTTATCAAGAAGCATCTTCCTATAGATTAATTCTCCTCAGCAGCCCTCTCAGGTGCTCTATTGTACCTCCTTGTCCATTCCCACCAATTCAATTCTACCACCACTACAGATTCCATCTTTACACTTCTAATATCTCCCTGGACTATGAAATCCTCATCCAGTTCCCTGGAGGAGCTTTGCCTCATCTCTCTCCCCAGCCACCCTCACCCTCTCCCAGGTTTCTGGCTCCACTTCCACTTGCTGACCCAGGCAGTTCATGAAGGATTGTGTTGATCAAACTCCCTTCTGCAGGCATTATCAAAGAAATTGTGGCAGTTTGAAAAATGCCCTTTTTTCAGATGTGATCAGACCTAGAATCCCCCATAATACCATAAAACCAGCTGTGCTGGCTGGGACCAACACTCCACAGATCCCAGATAAGAAAAGCATAAGAACAGGATAAATACAAATGTCCCAAGTAGTTGCCTAGATTTTGGCTATTTTCATTCAGGGGAACTTCTGCATCTTATCTGGCTCTCTGCCATAACCCAAAAAGGATCTTTAGGGTTTTTTTGGTTTATCTTGCCAATTGGATTGACTTTTTGCATCCACACTCTGCTCTGCCAGGGAATTTCACAGGTCCAGGGCCCACTGCTTGAAGGAATCACCTCCTTTCATTTGTTCAGGACTTGGTTTTTCAAAAGTTTAATTTCATGCCCTGTAATTCTTGTATTTGCACAGGTGGTGAACAGTCCTTTCTCATCCATCCCATTATACCATCCATAAATTTGCCAATCTCTCCACATACCCCATCTCACCTCCTCCCAGGCTGAGGAATTCCTGCTTCTTCAGCCACCTCCCACTTGGAAACCACTCCATACCTCTGATTGTAGAATCATTAAGGTTGGAAAAGACCTTTCAGGTCATTGAGTCCAACCATTAAGCCAGCACTGCCAAGGCCACCACTAAACCCTGTCCCCAGGTGCCACATCTATATTCCTTTTGAACACTTCCAGGGATGGTGATTCCAACAATCCCCTGGGCAACCCTTTCTGTGAAGAACTTTTTCCCTAAAATCCAAACTAAACCTCCCCTGGTGCAACTTGAGGCTGTTTCCTCTTTTCCTGTCCCTTGTTCCCTGGGAACAGAGCCTGATCCTCCCTGGCTCCCTCCTCCTGTCAGGGAGTTGCAGAGCCAAAAGGTCCTCCCTGAGCCTCCTTTTCTCCAGGATGAGCCCCCCCAGCTCCCTCAGCTGCACTTCACAGGACTTGTCCTCATAAGACTTGTTCTCTCCCTGATTCCTTTTCTCTTTTGACCATTTATTTACCCTTATTAGCCAAATGCTGGGAAAAGGAGATGACCCAGATCATCTCTTTATAGCCTTGTCTCCTCCCTGGACTCTCAGGCGCCGATCACATCAACAAAAACTATTAAGTGACTGCCTTTAGCAGGGTGCCACCTCTCAGCTTGAGGTCCATGACCCTGTACATCCTTCAGGCTCATCCCAGATGAGCAAGAAAACACATCAGATTAAAGTGTGATTAAGACTGTGTTTCATCACAGGCAGGGAGCTCGAAAAGCTTGATTGCTTTTAGCAGTGTGAGTGTATAGTGATAGTGATCTTCAGCTCCTCAGAGGGCACTCTCCTCCTTGCCATGAACAGGGGCATTTGGTTTGTTCCCAGATACCCTCAAACAAACCCCACTTCAAATTTATCTCTGCCCTCCTCTCCTTTTCCAAGCCATTCTCCAGGGAAGGCCCTCAAATTTCTCCGACAGGAGCTCCGCAGCATCCATCGGAGTGATAACATCAGCTGAGGAGTTATGAGGTCACACTGCTTCATCTGCAGCCCAAAAGCTGCAGATCTGAGGCAGGGAGAGCCATGACAACCTGAGCTGCAGCAACACACACGAACCCAGCCCAGAAACACAAATTTGGGGCTTTCAGTGCTGTTGCACCTCTGCCTCTCCAGAGCGCTCACCACCAACAGCGTTACCGAGGGTTTCAGTCAAGAGCTGAGCAAGAACCAGGGAAAAAATGTGAAGCAGCCTCTTCTCAAGCCCTTAAATTTATGTCTCAGTTTATTAAAGAAGAGACAAGCAGACAGCACTCACAGCTCAGCTGGTGCCTGGGGGAGCTCTCAAGGTTTGGGTGGTAATTAGTGCTGCCAAAAAGACGACGACCAGGCAGAGATTCAGGCAACTCTTTCAGGGCTCATCTATTTGTCTTGAGACATCTCTGCTCTTTGTTGTGCTGTGGAATAAGAGAGGAAACTTCCCAGCAAAGCCCAGCTCCCTCTCTGCAGGGTTTTAATTCACGCCGGGCTCGAAATGCAGAATTCCTACTGAGTGCAGTGAGGGTTGTTCCATCCCAGTCCCCAGAGCCCATATTTCAATGGATTAAGTGCACAGCCTAGTGCAGCAAGCACTACACATGTTTTCCCAGCTTTCTCAGACATTCATCTTGCCATAAAACGGAAAGTTCAAGGATATCTAATTCAGAGATCATATAAATGCATAACATTTAAGGTCAGAAGGGACCACTACATCATCTGTTCTCACCTCCTGTGCATCACAGCCACTACCCATCGAGTCTCATACTTAAACAAATAGTCTGGGTTTAACTAAAGGGTGTTGCCTAGGAAGACCTTCTCTTTTGATGTGAAGATACCAAGAAATGGACAATCCTCCATTTCATGGGCAGTTTGTTCCAGCAGTTCATCACTCATACCATAAAAATCATGTACATGCCTCACTTTTCATGTGAATTTATCAGCTTTTGGCTGCCAGACACTGATTCTTATTTTGTTTTTCTTTTCTAGCTTGAAGAGCCCTTTAACCTGCTGTTTAAGATACTCAGAGATCCTAATGGAGTCATTCCTTAATCTTCCTTCTGATAAATTAATACTTGAAGATGCTTTCAAATTCTGTGAGGGAATCACACCTTCCCACTCCCTGTAAATAATTTCTGTGGTTCTTTTGTGCTGCTTTTCCTGTCTGACCACAGAGCACGACTACAACTCTCCCACTCTCCTGCACTCCTCCAAGGATGCAGGATGGTGTCAGCCTGTTCCTACTAGAGGCAAGACTCGGAAAAACCCTTTTCAAGGATGTAAAGGAATGAGCCACTCATTCATTTCAGTCACTGCTTTCTAGGACACATCTCCCACTTCCCAGCCTGACCTACATTCCTCCCTGTGAGACAGCAAAGTTTGCATTTGTTTTGTTTGAGGGAGCCAAAGTCACCCAAATGCTCTGCCCTCGTGGTTGTTAATGCTGAGCTAATCATTGTTCCACTGAATATTTTATCCCCGGGATTTAATATCAACCTCCCGCTCATTCATGAAAATTTTCAGTAGATTTGGGCCCAATATTGATCCCTGGAGAACACTACTAGGAAAACCCTCAGGCTCTCTGAGACCTGCCAATTTTAAGCCAATTCAGAGATATCCTCATGCTATTTTTAGGGTTTGGGTGTTTGTTTTTTTGTTGTTTTTTTTTTTAATGGGAACAGGTTGTGGTGTTGTCCCAAGTGCTGTATGGAAAGGCAAAGACAGGGCATCCACACACTAAAACTTCATGATTTCCTTAAAGATGGGATCAGCTACTTCCTCAAAGACTGAAAAATATCTTATTTTTCATAAAAATTGCCATTTGGCCCAGGAGCTTCACATTTATCCAGGGGCTTTATTACTTAATATTACCCTTTTCTAGCCACCATGAATCACTAGAATGGGGGACTAGAAGCACCTAAATTATGCATATATTCCCCAGTATATTTTATGTAGGATATTTCAAGTCTCAGGTGTGCAAAGTCATCCTCGGAAGACTCAGTGCCTGTATATTGTAGATTTAAACCTGGCTAAAATGCCTTGGTGAACGGCCTAAGGTTAGACAGGATCAGTCTGGGCACTGGACACCTTTGGAGCTGTCAGGATCTCCTGACTCCTGGTGATAACTCTGAATCCAGGCCTTTGAATGGGTCCCTAAGCTTGTGCGGGAACACACAAGGTTCTTATTTCTCCAATTAGTTCCTCTTTCATTTGTACTCCTGTAATTTCTGCTCACATTTTTCTCCAGCCAAAGCAGAAAGCTGAGACTCCCACTGCACCTTTCTTTTTATGGAATGACACACACAGCTCCCAGATTTCTTGGGGAAAAACAGCTGGCATGAGGATCTGTAGAAAAACAGAACTTTTGTCCCTGTAGTTAACTATTCAAATTTGATTTAAGGTACTGCTCTGGTGCTGTATGAAACAGGGAGATCTCATTTCAGCTCCTTTTTTGCCAGGCCCTGAGTTCACAAAAGCTGAGCAGGAACACTGTCCAGGGGGGCAAGGACAGGGGCTGGGGGGGGATGATGTCCTTGGATGATTGCAAGATGAAGACTGCCAGCTGGCCTGTGCATAAAGGACTGAGACCCAAGAGACCCCACAAAGCCTTTGCCAACTCCATCCAGGTGGTTCCCAAACTGGCATCCTGAAACAGAGTGGGATTAACACACTGAAGCACCTTAAAGGAGCCTCCACCTCAAAGATCAAAGGCATACTGGCTCCAGGGCTCTAATTACACCTGACTCCCTTGGGGGCATCCCTCACAAAAAGATGGATTTGGGCTGGGGGATTTGCTCAGGTGCATTTCACGGTGCTCCCCACACCGTGCAAAACAAAAAAAAATAAAGAATACCAAGCCCAAAATACCCTTTTGTCCCTGGCCACAATGAAGGGAGCTGTGTTTGGCATGTAAAGCAAGGGGACAGAAAGGAGAGCAAGAAGCAGTGCCAGGTGCTTGGAGAGCACCTCTGAAACACGAACCACGATGGGAAACTCAAAGGACTCTCTCCTGTCCACATCCAGCAGCTGAGACAGTGAAGCTTCCTCTCCCCTGGGGCAGCAGGACTGGCTCACACACACTCTGCCAGCATTGCAAGGGACACTTGTGCCCCTTGGCAGGACACTGCTGACCATCCTGGACCCTTTTACCCACGTCTCACCCTCATCCCAAAGAGAAGCCAGTGGCTTCACAGGGTTTGGAGTCTTTGCAGAGCTCAGGGCATTTGGATTCCCCGTCTCAGTAGCAGAGCTTCTCATTGCTCCTCTTTACTCATCTTTTTCTCCAGTTAACACAAACACACTCACAAAAGGGCTTGTGCTTTTCACCTGCAGTCCTCAGAGCCATTCAGGAAGGGGATGGGGAACAAAAAGCATCAGGGATGAGAAGAAAGTCAGGCATTGACGTGGCTGGCTGAAGGTCAAACACACTCATCCTTTTATTGGCATGAGAATTGATGCTGGCTTTATTTAAGCAATCTGGCCACCATCTCAATACTGCTGTGACCACACATAACTTGGTTTAAAAACCCTCTGATGCACAGAATGGCATCAGTGGAGAGAATCTGAGGGAGCTGATATCCCTTCTCCTGAGGTCTGTGCAGTGGATCCAGGCTCCTTCCAGCCACAACAGGCTCGTAGCACCCATGGGATCCACAGGGAGGACCAGAGGTGTGGATGATCCAGCAGCAACTCCTCCTCAGCTCTGTGTGTGTGCTCCTGTGTGTGCTCACACCCAGCCCTGGCAGCCATCTGATGGCATTTGTAAGCCCTGGCAGGTTTATGCTGCTCAGAAAGGGGCTGTGGGGAACATTTCTTTTATTTATCAGCTCCCATTTCACACCGGTGAACCGTAAAATTATAACTACAGCTTTCCCCCGTCCCTTACTGATCTGTGGCATCTGTCTGTCTGTCTCTTACCTACCCACACGTGTGCAGCATGTCCTGAAGGAGCAATATCCCCTCTGCTTCCCAAGGATTACAGCCCTGCCTCTTCCCAGAACAGCAATCCCTGCCCCTGGTTTATTAACCCAACAGCAGGCTCTGAGAAAGGCCCTCGCCCTCACGATCAGGAGAGAGGTTTTCTCAGCATTTATGGAGAGCAGGAGATCAGGAATGTATAATCAAGCCAGAGGACAGCTTCAGATCTCATCAAAATAATAGGTGAGGAGGAGAGCTTCCTTCCAGCTGCCTGGGATTTTACCTGAGGAGACCTGTGTATCTCCTGCTTTAACACAGGAGTTACAACATGACCTTTTTGGCTCATGTTTTAGGAAAACACAAGAGCTCATGCCCTTGTTCCTTTATCTTTTCCAAAGGACACTGATTTTATGGGTATTTGTTCCAAGGGCAGTGAAGGAAAAGTGATGTTTTATACTAGTTTTATTTCTCATTTCAGCCATCGCTCCCTGAATCAGCACCTTCAACCATCCTTCCCCGTTTGAAGGTCTTATTTATACCTTTGTAAACAGAAAAAGTCTGGGAAGGAGAGAAGACCAGCCAGGTGGAAGCACAGCTCAAGTCCCTCGCTGGCCAGAGACCATTTATTTAATCTCCAATTCACTTCATGTAGCCAAAACATCTCTGAAAGGGACATAAATCCCATCCAGGACTATTGTTAATGAGGAAAACCTACATGAGAGGTGGGATATATCTGGGACACGCTTTTTTCCCCATCCCACAGCACAGGTTAGACCAAATTTGCAGCTCACCAGGATGTTGTGAAGCTCCAGGACTGGGGGGATTGCCTGGCTAATGGTGGATATTTAGAAAGGCTTGTGCTGAATCCCTGGAAACATTTAGCTCCTGGTTTGTTCTCCTAAAAGATACGAAATATTGCTGAGCTGTGGGCTCAGAGCAGACGTCTCCCCGAGGAGTTCTGTGACCTGAGTTATGCAGATCACATTAGACAATCACACTGGTGTCTTTTAGCTTCCAATCCCATGAATTTATAAATAGCCACCAAATAGTTTCGACCATAATTGGCAGCCTGTGCTGCAAAGAGCTTAGCTAAGCACACAGGCCTTATGTGAAGCGAAAAGTTTTTATTATTATTATTATTATTGCAGAAGGGTTTTGTCTGGCTCAGCTTTAAACTACATTTTCTCTATCAGGATGCAGATTTCAGGAGACAAGTTGCCTGACCCAGAGACCAGGCCTGTAATGGGACTGTGACAGTAATTGCCATATTTGCAAGACAAGTATGAATTGCCTCTTCTGGATGAGCCACACAGACATTGGAGATGAAGTTTATCACTGCCCTAAATGTGTTTTGTTTTCTGCTGATGCATAAACATTCCAGCAATTAGTTTGCTGCGTTAAGGTCCTCTTTCTTTTTTTTTTTTTCCCCCTGAGGTTTTATATCAGAGTTTTTGTAAATAGGCTTTTGAGACAATTAACAGGGAAATGACCACCCTCACTTGAAGGGTCGTCAGGTGGTGGAACAGGTTGTCCAAGGTGGTGGAATCACCAGCCCTGGAAGTGTTCAAAAGGCATGGCACTCGGGGACATGGCTCAGTGTTGGCCCTGGCAGTGCTGGGTTAGTGGTTAGGACTCAATGACCTTGGAGGTCTTTTCCAACCTAAATGATTCTATGATTCCATGACAATTCCAGCACCCTGAAATATTAGTGCATGAATCTGAATTCTTTGCTGTTTTGGAGAGTGTTACAGATTTAGAGCATCTGTGAGACTGGAAACTCTGAGAAAGAGGAAGATGTTGACTGGTGGTTAAAGAGGTGTTTAGCAAGCTGAGATCAACTAATTGAATCCTCATCTGATCAGAGCAGGTATCAGGGCTTTAGAAAAGCTCCCAGTCCTCTCTTACTGATTTCATGGAATCCTAGAATGGCCTGGTTTGGAAGGGACCTTATAAACCATCTTTTTCCAACCCTCTGCCATATGTAGGGACATCTTGCACTAGACCAGGTTGCTCCAAGCCCAGTCCAGTGTGGCCTTGAACACTTCCAGGGATGGGACAGCCACAGCTTTTCACTACCTACAAAATACTGGAGAGATGTCCTGGAAAATGGTGATGCTTATACATAAAAGAAACCAGGGGAAATGCAAAAAGGAACATGTCAACAAGGTTTTGAGCAGAGGACTGATCTTCCAAACCCCCAGCTCTGATCACCAAGCGCAGAAGAAATCCGTAAAACCAAAACCAAGTCACATCCTCCACTGCCCCAAGTGCCGTGTCAGAATGAGAAAAACAGCACGAGAGGGATTTTCATCTGTAATTCCAGGTATTGAAAGGTCTATGAGATAATTAAAGCTAAAGAATTCATTATATCCTCGCCACTGGGGAGAGAGGCATTGGAACAGGTTGCCCAGTGAAGTTGCAGCTGCCCCATCCCTGGAAGTGTCCAAGGCCAGGTTGGAGGGGGCTTGGAGAAACCTGGGATAGTGGAAGGTGTCTCTGCCCATGGCAGGGGGTTGGAACAAGGTGATCTTTAATGTCTCTTCCAACCCAAACCACTCCTTGATTCTATGATGATCATCAATGTTGTTCCCTTTCCAATTTTTTTAATTCTTTTTTTTTTTAATTCATTACTGTACATGTTGCAATTTTCCATTACTTGTTCCTCAGCTTACAAGAATCCCAAACATTCTTCTACAGGCAAATATGGAGAGTGCTTCTGTATTTAAATGCCTGTAGTATCAGTGAGACCATCACTGGTAGTTCCCACTACTTGACCTCTTCTGAATTCCTAAATTTTAATTCAGAATACCCCATTAAAAATCAGCAAAAATGATTTTTTTTTTTTTAATGAGAAATCAGCCTGACTGAACAATTCCCCCCAAATCATGTTGGTTTTCTGCAGAAATCATAATCCTTCCATAAAAAAACTCCAAGAATTAATTTTCTCGTGACTCGTAATAGGTTTGATCTCAGTAAAATTCCATTTCACCAGAGCATTTAGTCACAGTTTAGTATTAACTTCTCCATTTCCTTGGCTTTGTTTTTAGCTTTTTTAACTTATTTTTTGTACAATTTGTCGAGCAGAAGTTGATACATGGCTCTTCTTGAAAGGGATAGCTCAGAGACCAATTAGTCAACTCAGGAACTGGCAAACCCCTCCTAACATAACTGCACAAAATGGAAGCTAAATAAAGATCTATCTTGCTTTAAAAAATATTAACCTGTTTTATTGACACTGCCATTTATCAGAAGGTTTATTCTTTGAGTGAAGAGATGGAAACAGCCAAAAAGCAGAACCAAAGGCTACCAGCCACCCCATCATCACACAGATGGGGAGCAAATGCCCAGGGGTGCTTTTAAGCATAAAGACTCACTAAGAAACCATTTGGGCAAAAATAAGGGAGATTAAAGCATGATTTAGAAGTTCTGTTCATATCAAATGCTCCCCTAATTACTTAGGAATTGACAGACTTAATAAAACCTAATATCCACCCCTCTCTATCTCCTATTTCTGCTGTCAGGTCGAGCCAGATGCTTCACAAAAAGTGAAAGCATCCTACAAAAGCCAGGGCTTTGTATTAGGTATCTGTATTCTCTAATACCTAGAGACTGGTTTCTAATCTGAATAACAGCAGTTAAGACTTCTAAATGTCTAGGTAATTATTTTCTTTTTTAATTAATTAAAAATCATTTTAAAGCATTAAGATCCAAAATGTTTAGTTTTTTTAGGTATTTCTTTCTGCCTTTGCTTTCAAATGCATCTCCAAAAATGCCATTTAGAAAACTCGAGGATTAAAAAATAAATAACAACCTTATTCATTTTCCTGGGGAAATTCTCCCCCACACTGAAGAATCACTACAAGGACTGAACTGAAACTTCCATGAGGAGATCCTGATCCCCTGAATTCAGTTCATGGAGCACTGACAGGTTGCAATGAGCTGTTTTTAGACTCAGCACATCAGAGTGAAAGTAGAAAACTGGTAATTTGCAAGTTGTGCACCTGAACTTAGAAATGCTGAGCTGGTTCTGGAGCAATAAGAATAATCTTTTCCAAATAAACCGTTCCCCAGAAAGGAATTAAAGGATCAGGTGTTATGCTCCAAATACCTGTGGTAGCAGTTTAGCTGGGAGAGTTGCAGGGATGGGAGGGGAGCAAGAACTCACCACCAAAACACTGAAAATTAAGGATCTGAGGCAGAATAGTCCTGTAGAGATCAGAATTTGGATAAATATATATGGACAAACATTAATAACCCATTAATGAGCAGGAATCTGGGAGATCTCTCTGCAGCAACTGTCTCTGCTTAAGAAATCATTGGGAATAAGTTACCTTTATTATAAAAGACCACTGAAATCCTGGGAAGCTTCACAATTTGAGTGGCAAAAATGGTGAGTGAGGACAACTAATTTTCACCCGTTCTAAAAGAAAAGATGAGATTGAGAGATGCTCTTCAAACTGTCCACCAAAGGGAAGGAAGTTAAAGCGTCTCCTGTTGTTAGACAAGCAGTCCCAAGCTTGGGAAACAAAACAGAATTCCCAGAGCATCCTTTAGCTCCTCTAAGCTGCTGGATGTTGATAAGCTCAGGACAAAACTCACAAACTGTTGGGGAAGGAAGGGGATCACAGTGCAGCTCTAGTTTCAATGAACTGGCTTTCATTTTTACTTTTTCTGCTTATTTTCTGCCTACAATCGCTTTTCTTTGTCCAGCAAGACTGGAAACTCGAATTTCTGCTTGTGTGGAAGGATCTCACCTCGTCTGTGGGAGCTCAGGCCTGGGGACAACCCAATCCCCTTCATCCTACAAACTTGTCCTGCTTGGAAAGCTTCCGTCTGGCACAACCTATTGCTGTAGAGTGAGGACAATTCCCCCTTTTTCAGGGAAAGGATGCAACAAAACCCACTAAACTAATAATGCACAGTTGCCACTGGGGCAAGGGCCTATTTGTTTCCATTAAAAGTGCCTGGCTGTTTTAGGGGCAGGGTTTAACAGCTCATCTGCAAGAAGGAGTTGGGAAGGACAGGAGAACTGTGGTGTGTCTATCAAACAGAGCTCTGAAAGAGCTGTGCAGTCTAATAGCTCTGATTTTTATCTGCTGACAGCACTGAGAGGCTAAAGAAAATCTCTGTGCTCGCCTGTCCCCAGTCCCTCTGAGGGTTTCCAAGTGTGTAGAAACATCAAGAAGAGAATAAAACTGTTTCTGCATAGATGGTTGGTCAAGGGAATGAAGAGACTGGCAAGGAAAATGAAGTAGCAGAGGTGGGAAGCTTATGTGAAAAGATTATATGAAGCTCATGTGAAATCCTGAGGCAGAGGGTAGAGGAAATGGAGAGTTTTCTCTCTTTTGAAGCTCTCTGCTGGTTGTCCATCACTGATCCTTATTGGAAAGTTTTCTGGGTTGGAGACACAGAATCATAGAAAGGTTTGGTTGGAAGGGACCTTCAAGATCATCCATCACCCTTGCCATGGGCAGGGTCACCTTCCACTATCCCAAGTTGCTCCAAGCCCTGTCCAACCTGGCCTTGGACACTTCCAGGGATCCAGGGGCAGCCACAGCTTCTCTGGGCAACCTGTGCCAGCCCCTCCCCACCCTCACAGCCCGCAATTCCTTCCCAATATCCCATCTATCCCTGCCCTCTGGCACTGGGAAGCCATCCCCCTTTGTCCCATCCCTCCATTCCTTGTCCCAAGTCCCTCTCTAACTCTCCTGGAGCCCCTTTAGGCCCTGCAAGGGGCTCTCAGCTCTCCCTGGAGCTTTCTCTTGTCCAGATTTACCCCCCCAGCTCTCCCAGCCTGGCTCCAGAGCAGAGGTGGTTCATCCCCACGATCCTTTCTGTGGCCTCCTCTGTCCCACTCCTCATCCCAGTGTGACCAGTGCAGTTGGTTCCTCCTCTGTGCCACTGAAGAAGGAACAGACCAACAGCAGAATCCCTTCTTGGAAATTCAAAGCTCCAGAATGATACAGCAATCGGTGGGATTTGAGAAGAGGGGAGAAGACAAAATCATCACTGAGGATGAGTTAGAAGTTTTAGAGAAAACTGCAAATTTTCCAGGCAACTTGGCATTGTAGAATTGCCTTGATCAGGAAGTAAAGGCAGGACCAGCCTCCTCCGTCAGAGGTGGTCCTGTCTCAGTGGGAAGATCCTCTGTTACATGGTAAGGGGAAGTAATTCCATGGAGAAATCTGGCTGTGGAAGATGTGTACCTGGGGACCCAGCAAGGGCAGGATTCTGTGACCAGCCCTTGAGCTTCTCTGTGTCACAGTTAAGGGTTGCTTGGTTGTCATTATGAAACTTATGCAGTTTTACACTGCATGTGTCTGGGGAGGCCACCAAAAAAAACCCCCAAAGCCTCATAAAACCATAAAACCCTCAAAAGTCCCCCCACAAAATCACAAAACAAACAAACAAACAAACAACAAAACAAACCACAAAAAAAAAAAATCAAAACCAAAACCAAAAACCCCAATGCCTCGTAAAATCACAAAACCCTCAAAAAACCCCCAGAAAACTCCCAAGAAAACCCACCAAAAAACCACCAAAACAACCCACACACAAAAAATCCCCAACCAACCAAAAAAACCCCCACCATGAAACCCATACAAACTCACAAAAAAACCTCAAAACAAACCACAAAACAACATCAAAAAAAACCCCACAATGATGTCTCCAGTTATCCTAAACTTGTTTCTCCAACATGAAGGCTGGTTTTGGGGAGTAGTTGTTTCATCTTTTCTAGAGGTTAAAAACCCAGGCCTCAAGAGAAGGCATTTGCTAGAAAAGCTGTTCTGCTCTTTTCCCCTTTTTCTTTTTTTTTTTTATTTTATTCCAGTTAAACTTTAAGGAAAGGCTGAAGATTGCAAATGTGATATTTGGCTAGGAAGGATTCCAGCATGTGGAATCGCCACTCTTCCTCTGAGTTTGAAAAGACCAGTCTATTTAAGGTTCATAAACATATGTTGCTCCCCTCTTCAGTCCCATCCCTTTTGTTGCCTGGCTGCAAGTGAGAGGATGCCACTTTTCTTCATCTGGCTCCAAACCCTCGTGTTTCTGGATTGTACATCATGGATTATTCACTAAATCTTGGTTATGTGAGGATGTGAATCTCAACAGAACTCCCTGCCAGTCCTGTGGAAAAATACTCTCAACCCATTCCACCGTCAGAGACGGAGTCATTTGTGTGTGGAATTGGAGCTGGCTTGGAAAACAGGAAAAGGGGCAAGGAAATAAACTTCCACCAGCACAGCTCCCTCCTCTGATATCTCCTGTTTCCTGCTGGTGGCCTCGAAATTTGCCCCCACCTTCCCAGGTTAGGAGTGTTATGTCTTGGAGCTGCTGAATCTGAAAAAATTTGAGGGCAAAACCTTCATATTCTGAGGTGTGGGAGACACTTCTTTGTTCCTTATGATGGAATCATAGAATCATTGTAAGGCTACCCCCAAAATACCAGGCAGTGGAAGGATTTAGGAGAACTGATTTCTGCAGTTGAGAACACTCAACATCTCAGCACAAATCTGCACCAGGCCTAAGAAAGAGAAACCCCCCTCTGTTCTTCTCAGGGCTTTTATCACCCCTGGCCCTCCTGCTTTGGGGCCTTCAGGCACATCTGCAAGAACTTCTCTCCTACCCGGGAATCAGCTCCTCTGGAATGCAGTGAGGAGAAAACATCTAAATCCATCTCTGGAAAAGGTGCTTTTTTCCAGGCGGGAAAGCTTCCCTAAGTGAAAAACCTTAATCTCCTCATAGTAAAATCTTCTGGAAGGGTCTTCTGCACTTACAGTCACTAAGGTTGGAAAAGACCTCCCAGATCATCAAGCCCGACCTGCAATCCAACACCACCATATCAACTAAATCATACTGGGAAGAGCCACATCTGCTCATTTTTTGAGCACTTCCAGGGATGGTGACTCCACCACATCCCTGGGAAGTCTGTTCCAGGGTTTAACCACTCTTTCAGTGAAGAAATTTTCCCTGACATCCAATGTAAACCTCCCCTGGCACTACTTGAGGCCATTTCCTCTCATCCTGTTGCTTACCTGGGACAAGAGAACAATTTCCACCTGGCTACAGTCTCCTGTCAGGGAGTTATAGAATGTAACCAGGTCTCCCTTGAGCTTCCTTTTCTCCAGAAAAGAATAAGAATTCTTCTTACTGACAGCAAGACCCTTAGCACAAAGCCCCACATCCTTTGTTGAAGGTTCTTCATACCTTAAGGTGGAGACTTAAATAAGTCTCATCTCTCCCTGTGCTCTTCTTGTAGTACAACTACTACTGCGAGTAGGACTTGTACTACTTCATCTTCATGTCCTGACTATTCTTAATTAAAAAAAAAAAAAGGATTCAGCTGACGAGTGGACAGTAATGGCAACAAAAGCCATCCATGGTGCAGGTTGGTGAACTCCATGAGTTTTGGAGGCAACGAGCACGCAAAGTGAGTGAAGTCCTGAGTAATAACATTTTAGCAGCTCTCAGATGACATGGGAGAAGTGCAGAAATGTCAAACCCAACACCATTATTCAAAAATAGGAGCACGCGATTAGACAAGCAATTATACACCGAGAAGCTTAACATAAATTGTGGGTAAAAATATCAGAAACAATTTTTCAGGATTTAGTGAAGGGAGCACCTTGTAAAGCATAATTGGATTAGGGGAGACAGCCAGCGTGGATTTACAAGCAGGAGGTCTTTTGCTTAACTAACTTGTTGGAGTTCTTTGAAGCTCCAGCATTACTGCCAAGGTAGGCAAGGGAAATGTAATAGATGTTATGCACTTAGATTTCCCAAAAGCAATTGGAGAAGTTGTACAGGGAGATTATCAGCTAATGGAAGAAGTTGTGCTAAAAAAGTGGGCTGGCTTAGAAAAGTGGCTGAGAAGCAGAAAACAGCCAGTGTGTGGGCTGGCTTGCCATGTTCATTCTCAACCTCAAAAGTGAGTTATTTTAAAGTGCTTGGCCTGGGGAAGAAGGAGGTGGAGGGGCTCAGGCTTGGAGAGCTCTTGTGCTCAGATTTCAGAGAGCTCCCAGCCTTTTGCAACGCGCAAATCTCCCAGCAGAGCTCAGTTGATTATTGCCCAGGATGAGAACAGCCCAGGGAGATCATTCCTCCCCCAGAACAAGGTGCAGTTCAGAGGCTGCACAGGCTCTGTGATCTCAGGGCTGCTGGTGGAAGGAAAACCAAACTTTGCTTTCACTGAACGAGTGAGGAAACTGAGGTACGAAGGAAAATGTGCTTGATCTCACTCAAATCAGTGCCAAACAAAGCACAGAAGTCCCCAGGCCTTCCCCTCTGGCTCTTGCTGCCACAGAGCATGTTCAAAGCTGAGGACTTTCCGTGCACATGCAGGGTGAGCACAGCCTGTCCTTGCCACAGGAAGGGCCACCCTCATAGGGAAAGAGGAAAGGCTTTGGGATAGATGAGTGAACTGAGGAGAGAGCAGATGGGGTGCTGGCAGCAGGCACAGAGCCCTGCAGCAGGCAGGTGCTGTGCTCCCAGCCCCTGTTTTGCAGAAAACAGATTAATTTCTTAGAATTAGAATTACAGAATGGTTTGGGTTAGAAGGGACCTTCAAGATCATCCCGTTCCACCCTCCTGCCATGGGCAGAAACTCCTTCCACTATCCCAGGTTGTTCCAAGCCCCAACCTGGCCTTGGACACTTCCAGGGATGGGGCAGCCACAGCTTCTCTGGGCAACCTGTGCCGGGGCCTCATCACCCTCACAGGGAAGAATTTACTCCCAACATCTCATCTAAATCTCTCCTCTTTTAGTTTAAAACTGTTTCCCCTTGTCCTATCACTGTCTGCCTTGTAAAGTCACTCTCCTTGTTTTTATATGCTCTCTTTAAGTCCTGAAAGGCCTCAATAGGGTCTGCCCAGAGCCTTCTCTTCTCCAGGTGAACACCCCCAGCTCTCCCAGCCTGGCTGCAGAGCAGAGGGACTCCAGCCCTTGAAGCATCTTTGAGGCCTCCTCTGAATCTGCTTTAAGATCTGTGGATTTAATTCCAGGCTGAGGAGAAGACCTGAGTGTCTGGATTCATATCACAGCCCCCAGAGCTCTCCCCAGGAGCCAGTTGTTCCTTCTGTTCCTTTTCCACACCATGTCTCAGTAGCAAAGCAACATTTTGCTCCCAGCTCCAGCTGCTTTTCTTGGCTGCCCTTGGAGCTGCCAGAGCCGATATCTCTGGAATCCAGGTTTACTGTGGCCCTGCTGCTGTCCAGCAACAACAGCAACTGGATCAGGGATCAGCACATTCCCAGGCACTGTGCAAGGCTTTTATGGGATGTCCTGCAGATCCTACTCCAGCTCACAGACCGCCCACCCTCATAATCTCATCCTGCCTCCCTCCTCCTCCGGCACTGTGGCTCTTATCCTCATCACTCCTCCTGGCATCCCTGTTCCCTTATTCCCCCTTCCCACCCCGCCCCCAGAACATGACCCAAGTTTGTTATGGATCGGTGTATTTACAAAGCTTAAGCTGAAAATCAATTTTAATTACCAAAATCAGATTACTGTGCCAATAAATCACTGGGGGCCACAAACAGAAGGTTGCACCTGGACGTGGAGGGAGGGAGGGAGGGAGAGACAATGACTTATTTTCCCATCAGGCCCCTCCCTGAATTCACTGGACAATAGTCATCAACATCATTATCCTTTGTATGAATATGCAAAGGGGAGATGAATAAAAATGGAGTCAGTTTTAAACAAATAGCATTGGCTGAAACTTGATTTACCAGTGACCTCTTGACAAGAGCTTCTTTTTAAATATATTTAGTATAATGGGGATTATACATCACCATTTCTATAGAGTCACTCTTGGATGTTTTATGCTTCAGATGCTTAATGATTTGGGTCTGGAAAGAGTCATAGTAAGAGCACAGTGCTGTTTCTTCTTCTTTCTACCCTTGCCATGAACTCCAATATTTTTCAAGACAGGTCCAAACCTGGAAGAGGAAAGAAGCTCCATCCCAAAGGATGGTGGTGTGTAAGCGGAGGTTTGAGCAGGTCCCTACAGTGAGTAGGGAAGAAATCTTCAAGAACTCAAAGGCAGAGCCAAGAAATCCCCCCGGTTGTAGCCAGGGGGATTTTTAGGTTTCAGACCATCAAAATTTCTGCCGAACTGGGTAAGTCCTTCTTTTCACTGCTTCCCGCAGTTCTAACACAGTCCAGAGGGAGTTCACAAAGTCAAAAGCAGGGGAGAAGTTGTGGCAGACCTTTATTTGCATCTTCCCCTGTCAAACAGCCAAGCAGCTCCGCTGTGCCCAATGTTATTCACTGCAGAGTCACAACTCCCTCCCCAACAGAACCTGGAGCACAGACATGGGGTTATCTCAAAAGGCACTTGGCTCCTGTACCAGGATGGATTAACCTTTTTGCAGAAGGAATCCAAGGCCCACCAAATGCCAAACTTCAGATGCTTTTGGAAAGGCCACCACAGCCAAACCAAGCCCAAACTGACAGGTATTTAGGCACCTTCATGCCCAGATCCACAGAGGGATGTAGACGGTTGTTATCACAACTATCAGAGGGAAGAAAAAGCCTAAATGATCAGACAACCAGTCCCCAGCAGAAAGTCATGATCACACTGACTATTTGAGGTAGAAACAAGCACTAACTCTGCTCTTGTCAGCCCCAGACCTTTCCCCTGGGCACTGTTCTCCAGCACTTGGCACACAAAGCTGAGCCCTTTGGGAATCTGCTTTATCACTGAGCCAAACCCTGGGGATTTATATAGATTCACCCCTCCTGAGAAAAGTCTAATTCAAATAAAAGCCTGGGTTTTGTCTTTTTTTTCTTCTGATGCATAACTGCCAAGGACTTGTGCTAAGTACTTTCTCCATCTTCTCTTGCAAACTAAGACCAAACCTTGCAAGGCCAAGAGTGAGGAACAGATCAAAACTGTCTTCAATGAGCTGTCCAAAAGCACCAAGGAACAGACATATACAGTCCTTCTCCCTGACTCTCATTCCCCTCTGGTTGATACATCAGGCAGGTACCGGTGAGCAGCCTTTGGAATAAACTGTAACCCCCATCTTGGACTCCCAGTGAGGGGAAAGACCCAGGAGAAATATATAGAGCAGTTCCAAAAAGAAGGAGGTGAGAAATGGTGACTTGGAGAAAAGGATACAGCCCAGAGACTTTCTCTATCCACCCTCCTGCATCCTGGAACTGCATCCAAACCAGAGGGAGTCAGTCAAAATCAGACTCAGATGGAGAAAACAAAGCCGGTGAAGAAAAAGAGCTTCCTTGGCTTCCAACAGAGATATTTTTTGCAAATATACTTCTTTCATCTCCCTGATCCAATTATGAGCACCCAGATGATGCTGCCAGAGAAACAGGGTCAGCAAGTGACAAGTCAGACCTTCCCACCAGAGGTGATAACAGCTCCTTGCTGGATCTCTGGCAGCTTCTTCTGGTGCTAAATCCTCAGAGTTATTAGAGGTGGTAACTTCCCCCTTACAGACCATTTATTCACTCTGCCTTGCCCTGTTCATTCTGCCTTGATGACACAGAGCTGATTCCTTGGTGGATGCAGTTTTCCCAGAACCTGCATCATTTTTTCTGCAACCTCAGAAGGCCAACTTAGTTCTCTGTTACTACAAGATGTTTGCCCAGCTGTGCCTCCATTTGGAGCAGGAACCTGTGCACGCACTCCCTGAGTGAATCAGGATGCAGGAGGAGAGGGAAAACCCAATCCTGTGTCAATAAGACCCCACTTGGGATGAGCTGGACCGCAGGAAAAAGGCACCTTCTTGGTGCGACACAGTCTCTGGGGGGACTGGTGTTTTTCCAAACACAACCATCCTGCCCTTTTTCTGCTGTGGGTGGGAGCAGGACTGCCAGCTGTTGTAAGTCTGTGTGCTTCACACCCACCCACAGCCCCACGTGTCCTCTCACAGCACTTTAGCCTGGTACACATGGAGGATTTTTCCGAGAATTTGCAGCGTTGAGTGATTGCAAGGGAGGATAACTCTGCTCTTCCACAGATGGTCCCTCTTGCCATGGTCTGCTTTCCAGAGGAGCAGAGTGGGTTTCTGTGCTCAGTGCCCTTCCAAGATGCTAATATTAGCTGGGCACTTCATTCCCATGCTTACCATGGAAGTTTTTTTGTAGACACCTGCAGGAAACAGGCAAAGAGTTTTCTGGATTGTTGAAAAGAGCTTTGGACCTGAAATTTGAGTTCTCAAACACTCCTCCCACACACTCAAGCTTAGGAGTGAGAGCAATTTTCTCTTTTATCTTTCTAATAACCCTGAAACCCAGCAAGGGAACACAGCAAGCAGGATAATGGAGCTTTTGCTCCCTGTGTTTGAGGAAAGGAACAGCAGCTGCTCACCTGGGTGGGCATGTGGAATGTGAAGTCATTTCCTTTAGCTGCTTTGAACGCCCATCTCTCACCCCATGGAATGCCAAAGGCATCCTGGCTTGTACCAAGAATATTGTGGCCACAGGATCAGGGCAGTGCCTGTCCCCTGTGTTGGCACTGCTGAGGCACCTCGAGTTCTGTGCCCAGTTTTGGGCCCCTCAGACAGGAGAGACATGGAGGGGCTGGAGCGTGTTCAGGGAAGGGAAAGGAGCTGGAGAAGGGTCTAGAGAATTCCTGAGGGAGCTGGGGGGGCTCAGCCTGGAGAAAAGGAGGCTCGGGGGGACCTTCTGGCTCTGCAAGCCCCTGACAGGAAGGGGGAACCGGGTAGAGGTCGGGCTCTGCTCCCAGGGAACAAGGGACAGGAGGGGAGGGAACAGCCTCAAGCTGTGCTAGGGGAGGTTCAGGTTTGATATTGGGTAAGAATTTCTTCACTGAAAGGTTGTCAAGCACTGGAAGAGGCTGCCCAAGAAAATGGTGGAATCATAAGCCCTGGAGGGCTTTAAAAGATGTGTGGATGTGGCACTTGGGAACATGGTTTAATGGTGGCCTTGGCAGTGCTGGGTTGACAGTTGAACTCAATAATCTTGGAGGCCTTTTCCAAGTGAAACAATTCTTTGATTCTGTGGAAAAAGAAATCTAAGGGGGTTTGTTTTGTTGGGGGTTTTTTCTGTTGATACTGGTTTTTTGCTTTTTTTGTTTGTTTCTTTTTTACTTCAATAAATCCTCACAGGGACACAGACTTTTTTCTTACTGGCAAAAGAGGGAAAACGAGTAAGAACTGACTTAAATTTGTTCTCATTGTCTTCCCCAAACAATGACAGTTAATTTTTACTATAAATAAAAGCTTGATATTGAGAAGAAGATGAACATAGTCATGAAAAAATTTTGAATGATGTAAAAAAAGTACAATTGTGTCTGTGACCAAAAATACATCTTTGTTGGTGCCTTCACAGTCTCCTTTTGCATATGTATGCTGCTTTCTTGCATATGTAACTCATCACCCAGCAACTGCTTTTGCAGCACATCCATGTGTTTTCTTTTACATATTTTTTTAAATGGCTGAACATTTGACCTCAAGATTCATTATGAGGGCAGGGTGGTTTGTTTTGTTTTTAATGATAATGATGCAAAAATGAAAAAAAGAAACAGAAAAAGAGGGAAGAAAACTTTTGATTCTTCCATCTTTCTGCTTGAGATTATCATGAGTGCTGCTGTGGACAGGTCAGAACAGTCATCCTGGCAGGAGTGGCATCCAAATAATGAGAGTCCAAGTAATTGCTTCTTTCCTCTTTGCTCCTGCCAAAGTTTCAATAGTTCAGTTTCCATTTTGATTTCCTGCTTTGCTTGAAGGATACATCCCAGCTACTTGGCATCCATTACTTATGGATGGTGGTTTTTACCATTTTAGATATTTTTCTAGATATCAGCATAGGGGTGATGTATCACTGTCCAAACAGCCACAATGGGTGGTGGTGTCAGTAGAGCCCCTTCTTCAGAAACCTTAAAACTTTAGGGTGCCTTGATGCAAGATGTCACAGTCTCTTAAATGCTGACCCTCCTCTTCAGGATGCTTTTGGATTTGGATTTTAAACTTCTCTTGAGTTGGCTACCAGGGCAAGAATTGTGCTGGCCTTCAGTGCTCAGTAGGTGTTTTCTAGCCCAGAATGCACAGCTCTATGTGTTACCTTGGTGGAGACACATTAATAAGATCTGACTCACTTACCCTTTGCAAAGAGGAGTTAATTCAGGGAAGTCCTTGGTTTAATTTGTGGGGGTTTTGATTAGGAGATTACAACAGTCTGCTCTCACTTTGCAGTATTTAAGTCTTATCAGATACTGTGAATCTTCTTGGGAAATAGGGATCACCAGGCTCAGCTGTCTCACCTCATGCCTGAAAAGAAGGTCCTTCCAGACATCTTTCTCTGGTGCATTGCACATTCAGATCTGGGTAGGATGCACTGGGAAATTAATTCTGCAGAAGGGGATAAATGTGATGCCCACTCACTTCTGCTTTCCTGACAAGCAGGGGAAAAAGAACAGCAATGAAATCTGCTGTGCAGGGACAGAGAGGGGAGATCAACGAGATGTGACACTGTGGTCCCAACTAGAAAACCACAGCCAGTGTCACATTGCACACAACTCCCTCTCACTGCAGCCTCTCCTCCTTATCCTGGCCCCATTTCAGTGACAGGTCAGTGAATTTTTACTTCTGGCCATGATCAAAAGCAAGACACAGGCAGACCTGCCTGGGCTACAGATCTGATTTGGCAAAGTCTTCTTAAGAGAAACAATCCCTGAAGCAGTCTGAGCTCCTGGGGAACAGGGGGGGCTGTCTGACAGCTGATGCTATTTTATGCAGCCAGCTATCCTTTCATTCACTAGAAATGTATTGCATTAAGATTTATTAAATTACATTTATTGAATTAAGAAATAAACTTGAAGCAAGCCTTCCTTCATTTGCATAATGGGAGGCTGTGCAGCAGATGGAGAACGGGGACCGTAGGCAGGCAACAGAACACAGGAGCCTGCATGTTTTGGGGATGAATATCCTCCAGAATGCTCTCCCAGTTGCCTCTGAATGGAAAATAACCACAATTTCCATGGACTAGGTGGTGACAGCAGGGTCAGTGGCAGAGGAAAATGAGTAAACTCCTGGACCCCAGCTGCCTGGGATAACCTTATCTATTCAGCATGTTCATCTGGACCCAGCTCATATACCCAAACAAACCTTTGGAAGGTTTCTGGAAAAGCATAGCAAACAAGAACAAATGTAATTTTCCAAAGAGGGCAAATGCTGCCCAGATATTCACATCACTCTGCAGAAACAGGCTGGCAGTGATTTCAGTTCAAATTCAGCTAAGTGAGGGAGAACTGCTTGCCAAAGGAAGTCCTGGGTCTTCTTTTAATTAATTGATGTGGTTTTGGTCATTTTGATACCTAAACCTCAACTCATTGTCCACCTGATCCATGTCTGCTGCTTAAATAACAAAGTCTGGAAGACAAATATGGGTGCACCAGAAGTCAATAAAATAAAGAGCAACTTATGCTTCATATCCCTCATCCTGCTTTAACATACAGCTTCATGCCAAGGAAGGATCCTGTTGGTGGCATGAATTGCTCTGTCTCAACAGAAAGGCAAACTCAGCAAGAATTCCAAGAGTCCTGGGCATGAGCCAATTTATTACAGGATTAACTGAGTCTCTGTTATCTGCATATCAGGTATTCACCATTTAAATTAACCTTGAAAAATGAGTGCGCAAATGAAAGGAGTCACTCAAAACCAGCTGGAGAGACAAGGAATGGGCCCTTATGATGTGCTACTTGAGAAAAACATCTTCTCCTGGATCCATTTCTGTGCAGCTGATCCCACCCCAGAAGTCAAGAGGACCAAGCTTAGAGGGTTGTTTGTGCTGAGCCACATGTGGGTTATCAGTCACAGAATGGTTTGGGTGGGAAGGGACCTTAAAGATCATCCAGTTACAACCCTCCAGCCATGGGCAGGGACACAGGTGACCTTTAGATCCCAGATCCAGCAACAGTGCCCCAAGGAGGAAGGGAAGGAGGGCCAGAGCAGGCAGAGGGGAGAGAAGAAAGGTGAGCATTAGATGAGGGTAAACAGCTCAAGACAGCAAGAGCAAGGCCCGAAGAGCAGAAGGTCAATGTGGAGATCACAGGAATGAGGTCCAAGGATGCAAATTAACTATTGACCTGATTGCCTGCATTTCCACCAAGGTTGTTCAGCACTTTGTGAAATTGGGCCACATCTCTTTCACTTACACAAGAGGGGGTGTGCATTTTTGATTTTGTGCTGTATTTTTTCTGTTCAAAGTAAAACTGAAGGCTCCCTTCTCCCATGGGAGAAAGAGGGTTTTAACTGTCTTCTACCTGCTGCTGCTGCTTTCCAGAGCTCACTCATTATCAAACAACCCTCCCCCCCACAAAAAGCTGCCCAGTAATGATCTCCAGGAGAAACAAATCAGATCTTTCTCATTGATTTGACCTGAACCTAAACTGACCACAAGGCCAGAATGGAGATCAGATGTGGAGAAGTGGTCAAACCTACATCAGCAGATCATCAGTCAAGTGTAGTCAAGTCCTGGACTGGTTTAACCACAGATCCACTGTGGTGAGAGGCTGCAGGTCTGTGCAGGTCTCCTGACAGGTCTGTGCCACACAGAGCTGATACTGGATGGACTGTGGAGTTAAAACTCCCAATCCTGGATTATGTTCCAGAGCATCTGGTCTGCAGACCTCCCTGGTGCTAATTTCTCACAGCTCAGCCTTCATTAGTGAAAATACCTGACAAGTTACAGCTCGTGCATTCCTTCCTTGGAGCTATATATAGATCCCTGCTTTAGCTGGATCTTGGTGTTTATTCCCTCAGGCACGTGCTACAGCTCACTCCAAAATGCTGATACACTCGAGGTGTTGGTGACAAGATATAAAGCCTGAAGAACTGCTTTTGCAAATGCTGTTTGCAGAAGTAATCCCAGTCCCCATCCCAGAAAAAAAAAGTTTGCTTGCTTTGCTTCCCTTTAATTTCCATTTGTTCAATTTAGTAAAAACATACTAAACCACTAAAAGCAAAGGAAAACTCTGTTCTTCTAAGTTTCAAACCTCAGCTGTTATTGATTTGTCCTCTTTAAAACTCAGTAGGAATGTGATTTTCATCTTGAACTAGAGTTCACACACCGTGGGACAAAACTTTAGCATTACAAGTTGTTTATTTGAGTTCAGTGATATAATGCTCATCCAAAGCCACTGCTAAGCCCACCTTATATGTCCACAGAATTTAAGTTTTAAGACTTGGGATTTGTCTACACAAAAGCTTTATATGATTTGAATTTTAACTAGCACAGTTAGAGCATTTTATTTGTCGACTTTAATTTCAGTTTAAAACTTTTTTTTTTTTTTTAGCTAAGCTACTCCATAAAACTTACCAGAAGCTATGATTAAATAGATAGACTAGAACTATATAAAGTGCTGGGCAGATCTAAACACACCAGTTTGAAAATGGACCCTGGAATAAATCATAAATGTCTGGGGATGTCTGGATTTCAGTGTGGCACCTGGGAGTGCTTTGAACATCTCTTATTCTGTTTTCTCTTGAGAAAATGATGGAAGACTCAAGTCAACTCTTAGCCAGAGCTGCTTGACACTGATTCCCTGTGCAACCAATGGAGAGATGGAGCTGGGAGCCCAAGTTCACCATTGCAGTATGAGATTACACTATTTTCAAATGGATATTGGGCATCAACAGAGGAAGGCAGTTCTCTTATGCTTAAAGGATCAGAAGAGTATCAGAAGAGACAAAGCAACAAGATTCTTTGGACTAATCAGGCATTTCTAGCCATCCTGGAAGCACTGGCATGTGCATGTTGTCCCATAGCATTAAACTGAAATCCCCAACTTCCAGCATATTTTAATGCATGATTCACATTTCCCCTACAGATTTATTTTTATGTGTTCCCCTTCAGGCTCAAAATCTCCGGATCTGAGCAAAAAAAAACCACCTCCAAGACAAATAATCTTTTTAGGGGCAGCTATTCGGGAAAAGGCAAGGAACATGCCATACAACATGAGCTGACATCTGCAAGGCACGGCCTTTCCCAGGGAACTCATCAGGGAGAACCAGGCTGACGTGGAGAAGGCACTTCCTCCACGGAAAGGGGAAAAACGAGCCAGAGCTTTCCTTCTGCCCAGCCTGACATGCCCGTTCCCTACGTGTGTTGTGCTTGTGATACAGATCCATATGTACCGGGCATCTGTTCATGTGCCTGCCGGGAAAATATGTTATGGATATGGAGCTTCTTGAATGTACACACCGGGCGTGAGATGCGTGTTCGATGTGCGTACGTGCGGTGTGTCTCTGCCATCACACACTGGAGCACATGCCACGATCATGTG